>NC_091126.1:33733248-34033248 GCF_040183065.1 Periplaneta americana
CAAATGCTAACCACACCTACAGAGACATCAACAGAGACATGGAAATACTGCACATCCAACCAAAAAGCCAGAAACTCAACACACTAGAACAATATGAATATACAGACACACGAAAACACACCCCAACGATATTCTCAATTTCAATATACATACACTCTTTGACTCTACACTACGAACGCACCCAAACAGGAAACAAGAGGCGCCAAGACCAACAACGACCAGTTCCGAAGATGACCGAAAATAGGTCGAAACATGTTAACAAGGTACGTTAATAATATTTAACACAAGAAAGTTCTTATCATACATATTCCGAAAATACAGATGTTAATGTATAATATAAAAGTGAGTATATATGCTATTTAAAGACACCGTTTATTCGAATGGCGTGATTTGGAATAAGTACGGTTACACCTCTTAATATGGACACCTCTGTATGTTGGACACCTCATTATGTTGGACATGTTTTCTTGGAACCGGACAAATTTCTATGCTCTTACATGTCTAATATATCCTCTATGTTGGACACCCCTGAATCCTGGAAGCTGGACATCCCTAATAGTTCTATTTTGGACGATTCTCTAGTTCTAGTGTGTATTTCCGCTACCTGTTTAGAGCCTAGTTTCATTGGATCGTTGTGTTTTACAAGAACCATTAGCACAATGGAATGAGAGGAAGTTTTCTTGTACAGTGCAGCAACTGTGAACCTCTCTCTACATTTATGGAATTACCCAGTTTGTCCTTTTTCTGACAATACTGTGGTTAAATTTGAGTATGGAGTGAAGGAGAATTATTTTGTGCGTTATCGTGCGTATTTGCTTGTTTTCCGCACAGAACCAATACGCGGTAAGTGTGAAATACCGCATTCAGTATTCCCAACGTAACACACATAACAATTTCCCTCTTCTTACCGCTTAAGCGCGACATTCATTTTACTGCTTTAGGCTTTTAACATATTATTTTTAGAGACGTTTAACATAGTAATAATTATAAATTGGAAACTTACCACTGCAATTTCACCTAAAATGCAATGTTAATTATTGTTTTTAAATATTTGCAAAAGTTAAGTAAAGTCTACTACTCCACGAAACTTAGTGCATTCCTGATACAAGTAACATTAAGTAAGCCGTGAAAAAATCAACGAGATTCCAGATGCGGATGTTATTACTGCAATATGTTATATAAATAATATTGTTAAAATATTAAAATGAAAAATAAATCATTACATAACCTTATCGTTTGTTTTAAGTTCGCATTTATAGACTGGGGGGAAAAAAAGACAGACGTATACCACGGCCTGCTGGAGTATAGTAAACACAGAAAACATTTTACAGCAACAAGATATTTTGGTGTTCCGAAGTTGGCGTCATTAAACAGAAACCAACATGGAAATTTCATTGCAACTAATTAGAAATTCGTCTTTCAGGTATGTAATAAACGATCTTCGCACAAAATAATGCACGATACACGAGCGGTATGTTTGTTTTCATGTTCTCGGAAATTAAAAAAGCTCAACTACGTTTAGCCTTTTCAATCTTTTCCTCGACCATGAAAACGTCAACATACCGCTCTTGTAACGTATATTACTATTTCATAACAGTAAACATTATGATACCAAATTATTTCATTAGGCCTGCAGTATAGAAATCGGTATCTGTTGATGTCTTTACCTGTGAGAAACAATTTGTGCAGTTTGTATAGTGCCTCAATATGAGTAAGCGTAAGTTGGTGAAATTAACCTTTGAAAGGAAGAAAGAAATTATTTATCTTTTGTTTATGGTGTTAGTTGTAGAAAAATTGCGAGTTTGGAATTTCTAAATCAGTACTTTCAGACATTAGCAGCAATTGGACCTCAATATTAAGCGCATGGGAACAAAATTTCAGTGAGGAAAGAAAATTATTTCTTAAAACAGTTAATGCCGAACTAAATCATTAAGTGTTTGAATATTGTAGTTTCTTAACAGTATGTACAGTAATTTCCTTTCCATTGCATGCTAAAAGTTTTCTACTTCCCTCTACCTTGGACACTCCGTTAAGTTGGACAATTTTTTTATTGAACCATAAGTTATGTGTTCAGGTTAGAGAGGTTTCATTGTAGTTTATATAGTGTAATTGAGGGGTTGGGTGCAAGAAAGGCACTTCTCTGAAATGCAAGTTTTGAGAACATTGATGTTGAAAATTCAAACCGTCATAATGTTACCTATGCACGCCTTTACATTTCAGAGCTGTGTATATTAGAGAGCACCGCATTCTCTACGGCGGCAGCCATATTTACTCCTTGCTCGGCACAGAAGCGTAAGCAGTAATGCTAGAACAATGGTAATTAAAGGCGATGTCATACATGTTGTTGTGGTTTATTGAACACAGGAGACAAGGATTAATAAACATTATTGTCATAGCGAAATGACCAATGGGAGATAACACTTTATTATTTATGTTATGTCCATTTCAATAAGGATAACATCAACAATTTTCTAATGCAATTCTCACACCAACATTTCGACCGCCACATTTAGCAAATTGTTGTCGTGCATTTGCTATAACAGACAATTTTCTTAACAATAAATATATTCTAGTTATAAAATAGTGATAAGACTTTTTCAAATATATTATAACGAATTGAGAACGTATGAGTTGAAGTGTTAATGAATAAAGACTTCAAATCCTTTAGAGTCAATACATTTTCTACCAACGTTTCACATTTTTCTGCATTTAGAATTATATCAAACACGAATTTATAAGGGTATACGTGACATTTCCATGTACGACTTGAGAGTCACTAATATGCTAATAAAATTTATAGATTCATCCCTGTTATCAGTTATAGGTATGAAATACAGTTTTCACAAATATTATATAACTTATTTTGTTTTATTTTGAACAATACTGATCCCAAAAAATAGTAAAGAGCTTGTTGGTCACTCAAGTCAATATTTCCATTTCCAGTTAAATTAAAATTTAGCCTATATCAATTTCTTTTGCTCAGATTCATCTTTACTAAACCTTTCTGTTTCGGGTTTACTTACATCTATACCTAGAAACTCAACTAATTGTTCAGAATCGCAAACTTCCCCAAAGGTCTTTTTCCCTCCGGCTTCCCAACAATACTCTATATGGATTTCTGGATTCGTCCATACGTGCTACATGCCCTGCTCATCTCAAACGTCTGGATTTAATCTTCCTAATTATGTCAGGTGAAGAATACAATGCGTGCAGTTCTGCGTTGTGTAACTTTCTCCATTCTCCTGTAACTTCATCCCTCTTAGCCACAAATATTTTCCTAAGAACCTTATTCTCAAGCACTCTTAATCTCTGTTCCTCAAAGTGAGAGTTCAAGTTTCACAACCACTTTACTTGCTTCAGTAAAGTTCCCGTGTTTTCCCTAATAGTTTGTGTATTTTCTCCTAATATATTCATGTCATCCGCATAGACAATAAGCTGTAATGCTAATTCAACAGCAATTGATTACACATTGATTAACAGCACAACAACACGGCAATCTTCATGATAACGATGGAAAATCACACTAGAAACTTTTGTTCCTACCAAGTCTTACGGTGTACTGAGTCTCCGCAGGAGTAAATATGGCCGCCGCGTCGGCATTTGTCGGATCAAAAGAATGCGGTACTCTCCAATATACGCTGCTCTGTTACATTTTGGGTACTCCTGACCTCTATGATCACAGTATTGAACTACAACTTGGCGACCATATGCATAACAGATCAGAGAACACTATAAAGCATTTTACTCAAAAAGGACACATCCTCTAAAATGCCCTTCTTGCACCCAGCCCCTCGCACAATTATTGTGAATGGCGCAAGGGGCGACTTGAAGTGAATGATTTAATTTCATGTTTAAGGGGAGGCAGAGGTGAATATTTCAAAATCCACAAAATTTATCCGATTTGTTTGAAATTGATCATGGTTATTAAGTATGTTATTAGTAATGGACATACCAAGTTTCAACTTTCTAAGTACAATAGTTCTGTAAATATTAATAATTTTATAAAACTTTATATCGTTTGATATAAAATGCTCCACGCACCATATTGTAAGAAATTTTCAATATTTATTTTTGTTTATATGTTCAGAGAAGGTATATAAATAATGATAAGTATTAGTTTATTATGGGAATAATATAGTAATACAGTTATTTTGGTTTTAATTTCATACTTTCAAGGGCACAAAATCAAAAACTAACATCGGAATTTGAAAATAAAGATAATAAAACTGAAAAAAAAAACAAATATTCATTTTTTCTTCAGTTTTGTTCGAAAATTAACTGGCACTTTTACTTGTCGCTTATTTTTGTACATTGTAAATATTTCTTATCTGGAGAATTTGATAAAATATGATTTTCCGTACTGTTAATACATTGCGATTCTTCATACACCGTCTGATTACCAGTCCATTCACGGTGTCTGTTTCGTCATCAGAGTAATTTTTCTCAATATTCTACTTGAAGGGTCCGTTTGTTAGCCAGCCGAAAATCAGCCATAGCAGACCGAATGTAATAGGCGATCCTTCAGGCAATGACCAAATTACCCCGATGGTGGAACCTTTAAGTAGTGCTGAAAATTTGGAGCTAATTAAATCTCAAGACATGTTGAAAATCTCTGGAGTTCCGAGATGTTTCTTTTCTTATCAGAGCCCCAAATATGTCACATTTTGTTAATTACGAATAATGTAACTGTAACTTCAGATTTATACTTTACGCCTAAAATTAAATAGAAGTATAGGCCTACACAAAATAAGAATATCAAGACAATCACTTTCAACGCATTACACGTCCGCGTTCCTCGACAGAAAAACGGGTTCAAATCCCGGACGTTAAACGGAATTTGTGATTGTCTAAGTATTGGAGCAAGTTTATGGGACACTTTAATTTTTCTTACCATTCTTTCACCGATTCTAGTAGCTATTAGTGAGGAAAAAGAAAGTATACACTGAAAGATTTTTATTTTTTTAGAAACATAGACTTTCGGTAATGTGAAGGCATCAGTCAATTGTAGCAACATCTTCGATACCTAACACTAACAATATAGGAAATATTAATACATCATTAGGCCATACACAAGAAAACTGAAAATTTGGAAAGAATTTTCATATATGTATTTACTTGTTAATTGCAATCAAGAAATTAGATATATCACTTTCATAAAATATCTCTAGTGTTGATATTAATCTGAACAATGGAGTAGCCTATATGCAAAACCACTATCAGATATTAATTTAGAAAAATTCTCTTCTTAACTTCAGAGACAGGGTAGTCTCAGTACTTTAAATTAGAACTATACTTCGTTCCATAATGTTTGACAGGGGACGTCAACATTACCGGCAGAGAGAGAGAGAAGTATAATTGCTATTGAACCAATGGCAGAGGTCTCATTCACCGCTTATCTTGAAGTTGGGCAGTCTGAAGCGTTATACCTCCTCCCAACTTCAAGACAAGCATGGAATGAGACCTCTGCCATTGGTTGAATAGCAATTATCTTTCTCTCTTTCTCTCTCTCTCTCTCTCTCTCTCTGCCGCACTATTTACATCGCCTGCCAGATATTATGGAACGAACTATAGAGAAGTTCAGTTATACATTATGCATCACGAATCGCAATTAAATTTGAAGTTATGTTTTTACTCAGAATTTTCAACTCCATAAACTTTCAGCGTTGATGACTGAATGGAATTAAAAGTAATCCTACAGGAGAGCAATAACTCCGAGAAAATTTAACTCTCAGACGTTTTGTAGGTCTCCATTAAAATCTTGCATCAGCCATAAATTGAACTTCAGAAACTTCCGTGACGATTTGTCATTTAAACCAGTTTTTCGCTTATAAAGTATTTATTAAATATTAAAATTTGTTAGTTTCTTTATTGGGCACACAGTCCCCATACCTAAATGCTGGTGAATCCACTTCGCAAGTGGCCAAACCATGAAAAGTACGAAGTGAGCAAGGACAATTATACGAGACTCATCCGCCTTCACAGCTAAGGAAGTAGCCTACTGATATTTGAGAGCTAGCAAAGTACGATAACCTGCCGTGTAGACCAAGTCCCATGCCTACTAGACGCATAGTGTTAATACATGTTACGATAAGGAAATCGCTGGGCTAAATCTGAAACTCTTACATTCATAATTGCAAGGAAATGGATCAAAGCGGACTGACATAAGAGCAGTATCTAACCCGTTACAAGAACTTCACTTTCAATTTTCAAGATTTTATTCTTTACATTTAATTTTCGTTGGCCTTTGTTTTTATTAATAATAATAATAATAATAATAATAATATTATTATTATTATTATTATTATTATAACTACAAGGAGGACTGACATCAGAGCAATATCTGACCTAAACAAGAACTTCTTTAATTTCAGTTTTCAAAATTTTTTTTACATTAATTTTCATTGGCTTTTATTACTATTATTATTATTATTATTATTATTATTATTATTATTATTATAACTACAAGGAGGACTGACCCAAACAAGAACTTATTTACTTTCAGTTTTCAAGATTTTTTCCTTTACATTAATTTTCATTGGCTTTTATTATTATTATTATTATTATTATTATTATTATTATTATAACTACAAGAAGGACTGACATCAGAGCAATATCTGACCCAAACAAGAACTTATTTACTTTCAGTTTTCGAGGTTTTTTCCTTTACATTAATTTTCATTGGCTTTTATTATTACTATTATTATTATTATTATTATTATTATTATTATTATTATTATTATAACTACAAGGAGGACTGACATCAGAGCAATATCTGACCCAAACAAAAACTTGTTTACTTTCAGTTTTCAAGATTTTTTCTTTACATTAATTTTCATTGGCTTTTATTATTATTATTATTATTATTATTATTATTATTATTATTATTATAACAATAACTACAAGGAGGACTGACATCAGAGCAATATCTGACCCAAACGAGAACTTATTTACTTTCAGTTTTCAAGACTTTTTCCTTTACATTAATTTTCATTGGCTTTTATTATTATTATTATTATTATTATTATTATTATTATTATAATAACTACAAGGAGGACTGACATCAGAGCAATATCTGACCCAAACAAAAACTTGTTTACTTTCAGTTTTCAAGATTTTTTCCTTTACATTAATTTTCATTGGCTTTTATTATTATTATTATTATTATTATTATTATTATTATAATAACTACAAGGAGGACTGACATCAGAGCAATATCTGACCCAAACAAGAACTTATTTACTTTCAGTTTTCAAGACTTTTTCCTTTACATTAATTTTCATTGGCTTTTATTATTATTATTATTATTATTATTATTATTATTATTATTATAACTACAAGGGGGACTGACATCAGAGCAATATCTGACCCAAACAAGAACTTATTTACTTTCAGTTTTCAAGATTTTTTCCTTTACATTAATTTTCATTGGCTTTTATTATTATTATTATTATTATTATTATTATTATTATTATTATAACTACAAGGAATACTAACATCAGAGCAATATCTGACCCAAACAAGAACTTGTTTACTTTCAGTTTTCAAGATTTTTTCCTTTACATTAATTTTCATTGGCTTTTATTATTATTATTATTATTATTATTATTATTATTATTATTATAACTACAAGGAGGACTTACATCAGAGCAATATCTGACCCAAACTGAACTTGTTTACTTTCAGTTTTCAAGATTTTTTCCTTTAGGCCTACATTAATTTTGATTGGCTTTTTTTTATTATTATTATTATTATTATTATTATTATTATTATTATTATTATTATTATTGTTATTATCATCATCATCATCGTTAACATCATCATTAGGGTCTATAATTCACGAATAATTTTTCTTAGTGATTTGTTTCGACCTCCACTTAGAAGTCTTCTCTTTCCTTTGTGATAGTATTGAAGCTTTATTTTCGGATAAAGGCACTTTGTCCTTTCCATGATTCGCCATATTTTGATCCGCCTTTTGCCTATTCATTGCAGACGAAAGAACTTTTATTGTCCCAGATACAGATTTCTAGACTGACATTAGTTGAGTCCACTGGTGGGGCTACCACATTCGGCCTTCTCGACAAGGCTTAAAATGACATTTTCCCCATTTATGATTGTGCAGTCTTTTGTACCCCTATAACTCGATTCCTAGAGCCTCGATAGCTAAAGCAGGTTACTGCACTGGGAGGACAGGCTGGAATTTGGATATGAGAGTAAGCCTAATTTTAAATACATTAATATTTTCTTTTCAATTTGTTTAATTTTTCTTTGACTATTGTATTCGAGATGTCAATTTATATTTTCAAATTTAATATAAGAGAATTAATACAATTAATTATATATATTATATAAATATATAAAAGCAACAGATTTATTACTCGAAAGTACATGGGAACCAAGATCTTCACGTTCACCTGAAGGACACAAGCAGCCCTCATTCCGTGACGCTTGTCGAAGGCATGACGCCTTAACCCTTTCCGCTCAAATGAGTCCATTTGGAATCACTAACATTTTTGTAACCTCAGAAATAGTTTCGTTCTTTACCGATAGAGTGCAGCACCCGCCAATTCCTTGGCCAGCTGTTATTAGAATGAGGATTGCTTTGTTTTTTTTTTTTGTTTCTTAGGTCAAAATACAAGATAGATGCAAAGAAAAAATGTTTTCACCCACCAAAAATTTCAGGTGAGAAGGGGTTAAACTACGCAGCTACGGTGCTGTAGTATTATTTTTTTTTAACTTCCCTTATATTGGTGTGACTGTATATTGTCCCACAAAGAAGATTTTATGATATTGATGGTGTTTAGGTAAAAGGACTTAACCTTCAGTTTAGTTACAATTTAAGTACAAAACGTGAAGATGTATTTTTTGACATTTATGTTTACATTCTTTCATATAAAGTAACTAATAATATTGTGCTAAAATTTAATTATAGCTGTTTCTGAAAGAAAAAAATCTTTTTGGGATAAGCCCTTTTACCTGAACACCGTCAATATTTTGTGTCACATTTAGTTTAAGGTTTTCCGTTATATCGCAGGCTATTTATTAATCGTAAAATATAGCATTAAGAATAGTGACGTTAGAGAGAACAATTAACTTATGTGCTCTCGAACAAAATTGTCTATGATTAATCATTTAGACAAAGTATTCATATGGGAATTCTTTCATTTTGGTGCAAGAGATTCTTCATTAAGAGGATAAATTTATTTTTAAAAGATTGAAGGAAACAATTTTGTTAAAATATCCGACATGAATACTGAATATATGTGTGACTTACAGGACATCAATGTAAGCATGGATGAAAATTGTTAGGTAATTAAAAAAAAATAAATAAAAAAATGTAATGCTCATTCTTCATCGGAAAATGAAACTTCCCTATTGAACGTTTCAGAAGACAAATCTGACGTAACAGCCACACAAGTGGACACCAATGCAACAAAGTTATAGGCTATACGTATACATAATAAGATGAGAATATGAAGGAAATTCACGTATTGCTGTTTGCGACACACTATATTAACATTGTTACATAATTTCTTATCTTGACAATGTTGACAGACGTATCTTACATATCCTTTCTTTCGCAAAGTACGAATTAGATTCTGTTAAGTATTCTGCAATATTCTTACACGACTTTCTTTTGTTTAAAATGAGAGCAATTATAACATTTATCTGAACACAAAGAGCGTGATTTTTGTTAGTCAAAATTAATTTTCATGTGTAATAGTTTTCAATATGATTCCACAGCAAATTGTGTAACACTTCGAATAAAAGCAATAATGTGGAAGAATAACTGTGTACCTGATCTAAGTCAGTAAAGAGGCTGAGCCAAATGTACAGAATACCAGTAACACACTGGTACACTGACACACAACGGCAAATTTGAAATATGTTTCACTCTCGCAACTACGTCGTGGGAGTGAAAGACAGCGTCACGGTTAAGACGTTACCACAGTCTAGTATATACAGTCGCGAAGCTTGGGGTGATTTTTTGCATTTCTCGCGGAAGTTGCTAGCCGCTTGGAGCGCTGTGAGTACTAGGAACAATAGACTGTGTCACTGCCATCGTGATCTAATACAGGCCGTAAGGCAGACCATGTGACTCGCTTAACCCGATCACGAAGGGCGGCGTTTCAACCATATAAATTAATTGGTATGCATAAAAAGTAACATATATTTCTCTAAAATGTAGTGTAATTGCATTAATAAAATTTAAAACAATGATTAGGAGACACTTCAGACATAATTCCTTGTGAGCTAAGGTGTAATATTATTTTTGGTGTGAAAATGACGTTCGTATGTGTAACAGACCTACCTGCCTTTATTTCGATTAAATATTGCGAAATTATTGTACATTCATTTATGCACGATTCAATAATTTTCAGTTGCACCGCACAAATACTTAGATATGTTGAAATTATAGGTTATGTTTACTGTCCCAGTTGCCTCTTTCTGTCTAATTTAGTGATCTCCAATGCCCTGCCATTCATATGGAAATATTATAGGTTGTGTTTACTATATCTTATATTCCTA
This sequence comes from Periplaneta americana, assembly GCF_040183065.1. NCBI lineage: Eukaryota > Metazoa > Arthropoda > Insecta > Blattodea > Blattidae > Periplaneta > Periplaneta americana. Next base: position 33,743,776 of record NC_091126.1, read on the forward strand.
AATTCGCAATTATACATTATAATTAAGCATAATGTCATGTATGATACTCCGCACATTCAATTTGTCTGTATTTTAATACTTCAATTGAGTATTAAATTTTTGTATTTATCTACTACCTAAGAGACGAAGTAACAATCATACGTACACTAATTTCATAAGAGTGGGATGATAAATTTTCTGTCTTTATCAAGGAAGGTAGATGTTCTATATTAAAATCACAATATAAATTCTTTTCTATTAAACCTCAAAATAGCTTCCATTCTAAACTTAAAATGTTGATGCGAAAAGATTATGTTAACATGTAAAATTCTCTTCACATTAAAATAACACAGTTTTGTAATTATTAGTGCAACATATTATGCAACAAGAAGTAAAGGGAACTTATGGACACATTACACTAAATAAAACTTAGCTATGATATGCAATAAAGTTATAATATAATAATTCACTGAGCTCCATACACTGAAATAGAAAACCCGAACATATATTACGGCCTGGTCTAGATCGAAAAGGCATTGACTGTGCCGTATTTCGCATTGTTGTGAAAAGTTGTGTAAACTGTGAAATGTTCGTTATCGGTTGTAATAACTGTAAATGGCTAAAATACAATAATTTGAGTAATAATATGGGACAAGGAGACGTTTGTTGCACTATAAATTCTAAGAAAAAGAGGTCAGAGTTATCATTCCGAAAGATCCAGGAAGGTGAGTTTATAAAATATAATATATACTTTATGAAAATAATATATAAACCTTATTTATTTCGTATTTCAATAGTGGAAGGAAGGTGTTAATTTTTCAAAAGAACACGATATCAAAAGTACAATACATTTTATCGTCTGCTAGGAAAAGAGTCTGTGATGAGGCGATAGTAGCGATCCTGGTGGCTAGCAACTATCTATGGATGCATATTTCAACTGTCTATGTTTGCATATTTAGTAAATATTGAGCTTCGCAACTGCATATACTAAACTGTGACGTTACGTTATAAGCTGGAATGTCGAGTGTTCGTTTCCAGATGGGGTCATAGATTCGCTCCATTGACCTAATTTTCCGGCCTCACTGCGGCCTGAGGTTCACTCAACTCTAACAGAAATTATTACCAGTGGTATTTCCTTGGGAGTAAAGGCGTCAAGCACGTTGGACTGACACTCTTACTGCTACTCATGCCGAATGTCAAGGAAAAATGGGAGCCACCCCGTTGGCCTTCATGTCCTACAGTATGAATATCTTTACCTGTGCTTTTACATTGTGTTCTATATTTAAATTCTTACAGGTTTCATTGACCAATAAATCGCTATTTGAAGAAATTTTAAACTTCGATGGAAATGCGCCTATAAATGAGCCGTTCAGAGCAGAAGTGGTGTAAGTCAAAAATGGGGAATGAGGATTAAAGTAAACATTCTGTAAAATACAGCGCAAAGTAGCAATTAATATTCAGTTTATTTAAACTATTAGTAGTCAGTGGATAGCACGAAGGACATATTAATTGCTACTTTGCGCTGTATTTAACAGAATTTTTACTTTAAACCTAATTACCCAATTTTGACTTACACCACTTCTGCTCTGAACGGCTCAAATAATGATGGAGTCTGCATGAATGCCTTAATTGTCCCATAGTACTTGTTAGCAGTGCTTTTTTTTTCTGGCGGATCGCACCTTTTTTCGTTTTTTTTTTCTTCATGGGACCGAGAAATGTTTTAATAATCATGTTTTTAACATAATTTTCCCTTGAACTTTGCTTAGGTCTTGGTAATATTAAAGTTGGACGAAAAAGAGTTTAAAAACGAAAAGTTTCCCGTGTACTGGACAGGGTTGCCAGACGTCCTGGATTTCCCAGGATTGTTTTGGATTTTAATGGTGTGTCCTGTGTCCGGGATTGAGTTGTATTTATCCCGTTATATAAACAAATTTGAAAAAATACATTTTTTGCTCATTTTCTATAAAATTATTTTTTAAAATCACTTAATCATTTTTTTTTCAAGACCCCATCCAACCTTTGTTGGACGTCGCCGCCTACACCGCCTGGCTTCTCCTATCGGGTTGTATTGAAATAAAAATGATAATAATGTACTCTACCGTAAACTGGGGTTACTTTGAACACAGAGGAAACTTTGACCATTTTTTGAGAAAATCATATTCAGGTTTCTTCATGCTGCACTTGTTATAGATGGAGGTAAATTAGGTATGAGAATGATTTTATGACAATTTACCTCCATCTATAACAAGTGCAGCATGAAGAAACCTAAATATGATTTTCTGAAAAAAAAATGGTCAAAGTTTCCTCTGTGTTCAAAGTAACCCCAGTTTACGGTATGTATTAGTTATTGTGCAGTATCCTTATTCTTTACTCTGCTTGGAAGTTGATTTATTATTGATAGGATTTAAACACTACATCATGCATTTTTCTGTATAGATCAGGTTGTAATACGACAATATTTTTTTAAACTTTGTCAATAATTTAAAAGAAATTACATACTCTAGCAAAAATGTAACAAAATTAAAAGTTTAGGCCCTATGTAATTAGTTGATATACATAAAACGAACAAAACCAGTTACGTTGTAAATTGCATTAATTCAAATGTGTAGTCACGTTAAGGCAGGAATGCAGTCCTGGATTCCTTGTGAAAGAATCTAGCAACTCTGGCACTGGACTGTAATGTAATCGTCTGTCCTTTCTCTATAAGATACGATATTATACACAGTTCCGCCACATTTTTCTCCAGAAGAAAACCACTGCTTGTCAGAATATCAAATCGATCTTCAAATATAGATTACACTGCAGTGTCTGCAAAATTTTTTGTTAAAACGCTAGTCTCCAAATAAAGCTCATGCTAAGATTTCCAAACATAAATCTGACATTATGACAGCTCCGATGGGGTATACTTTTTGTCTGTAATATATTGAAATTATTTCCCAGTGAATTGTACTAAACTAGTCTGCTACCGTAGAAGTGGGTAAAGTCAATCAGTGGGTATAAAATCGATCATTTTCGATTTTTATTGAAAATTATATATTTTCTCAGTTACTTGTTAAAATTTTGTTATGCTGACTTCATTGGTAAGCGAGAGGGACAACAAAAAGCCTGCGAATGCCAACAATGGAAACACAGTTTAATTACCGTTGAAGTGAAAATTATTATTCTGAACTTTTTCTCTTAAACGAAAACAAAGTCTTACAAACTCTAAATTAAAGTCAGCAGTGAAAGAAGACAGGAAGTATACGTAAGTACTTTTCGTTGAGATTGTATCCTGAAATAATAGTTTTGCAGTTCGTAAATGTTAGTATTGCAACTTATTATTTTAAGAAAACTTGTACCTTTGTAGGGTTAAGTCGATCATGCCATCGACCTACTTGAAACAGCTAGGACCATCAGGAAGAATAAATTGTTCACCGAAATACATCCAACTAACACTTACAAACAGAAAAGTGTCATAGTATAGCTTATATTGATGGGATAGTGGGGAAAGAGGAAGACGAAATCATGGTGAATTTCTTGCGTAAGAGAAGCACTGCCAAAGAAACATATTTTGTACACCCCTCTGTACCTGACTATGGGAACAACGTAATTTCAAAAGTGACATGAGGAGGGGAAGATTTCAAATAACATCTGATGTAAACCTAAGCAATGTTGAATTGCATTTTAGATTATAATTGAAGGGTGGTATTTCAATGTAAATTTTGAATTCTTAAATCTTTGTTTGTTGGTATGTGAAGTATTAAAATGTGTTTTTATGCTTTATAATTTGGCAATAATAGTCACGATTGTACAGTGGAGACCTATAGGCCTAATTGTATCGAATAGTATGATCACAGTAACAAAAGATACACTATATAATGCTATAGGCATATATGAGGAGCATCGTTTCAAATGGTATTGCATCCAACATACAATTTTTTTACACGAATGACAAAAAACTAAATTACTCGTAAACCAGACAAGTTTTCAAAACACCACACAAAACCATTTTTAAGTACTTGTTTCACAGTTTACAAATATGACGACTTGGAACCATCAGACTTCACAGCATGAAAGATAAAGAAATAGAAAGTAACGAATTTAATTTCGTCCACTGGGGGACTTAATGTTTTGAAACGATGCTCATATTGAAGATTATTATTGTTTTTACACACCTTATAACAAATATAATATATGTACTACACTTAATTTGTCTTTTAAAAACATAAACAGTGATCGACTTTACTCCGCAATATTTTAAAATCGATCTTAAACAAAAAATTCAATGGTGATCGACTTTACCCTATTTAAGCAGGTAACTTCGATCACAAGTCAAATAAGAAAAACGGTTTTTTTATATATTGTAATTCAATTCTTGTAACGTGTCTTCATAAGTGAAGGATATGACGACAAAATGCTATTTTCTGAGGAACTTCGCTCCATTGCATAACCTCAATATAATTAAAAAATTGCAAAATTTTGATCGACTTTACCCTCTTCTTACGTACATTTCAGTATGCTTACTTTCTGATAATGCAGTAATATCAAATTAAATAAAAACCTAGAAGATATGTAAAATGTTGCCTTACATAATGTAGTAGTTTCTGGGCCTGACGATAAATATTCAAAATCTATTGAGAAGATAATGCGATTAAATGTGACAACTGAATCTGGGCAAATTGTAAAGGACACTTACAACATTAATATGAATTACGAAAAGAACGAGAGTGTGAATAGTGGCACAATTTCGTTTTAAGTGTTAACGTTGTGCGCGGCCTGTGCCTGAAAGTGTTCTTACAGGCCGTGCCCGCAGCTTCCACAGTGATAAGTGACAGTTCTCCGACAGCAATTTATTACATGTCAAGTTACAACGAATTCTGGTGGAAGCAGTTGTCAACTGATAACAACTTAAATCTACCGCTTTCTTCGGAATAGGTTATCTGCGAGTAAGCTGTAGAAACACTACCACCTCTGATGTAAATAAGCCTTGTCAAGTATCTCTAAAGCTGCTACCACGTGGGCAAATATTGACAAAAAGCCTAGCCGATTATAAATCAAAGTGAACAACCACAGCGCGAAGTGTACCTTCACCCCCTCAGCTCCATGTTTCGTCCTACCTCCAAGTTTTAGATGCGTCTACGTTGTAAATGAAACGAAGGTAATTGTAAGAAGTAAACGTTTGTCCCCTAAAATTTAGTGGCGTTAATAATTGCTATAAATTTTGAGGAAAGTTAGTTTTTTTATAGATATATTTCTATGTGCGCTTTACCGAAAAGTTAGCATTAATTCAGTAACACTCTATTACTATTTACTACTGTTTTGCAAAGTTCTCAATAATATTTTTTACTCCAAGTTCTACAAATATAACATTGGCATACGTGTGGAACATATAAGTTTGTTTTAAATAAATTCATAGGCAAATTTACAATCACACAGATTTCTTCTCTTCAATGGATGTTGCTGACTTTAACATACCACCGTTATTAGTTTATAGAACACTAACATATTTTTTATTATCAGGCAGTTTACACACTTCTTACAATAATTATGCTCTTGATCTAGGCTAATTTTCCACTCTATTTAAAAAAACAATAAATATTTTAAAGCATTTTTGATGAGATAAATATCTGCCTAAATTCTCGGTTAAACTCATTTACTAGAATATGCGTATTTGTTAAATTTTAATCGATTTTCAGTCTTGTTTCATAAAAATATAGCCTAAATGTGAAATTATTTTTCAATGAGTTCAAGTGATTCATAAAGTTTAATTTTATTTTTCGAAAAGGAAATTTGATTTAGATATTGTTATAGATTCCAGCACTTATTGCGTTAAAAATCGAATTTCAGTTTGACTTTACACACGCCTTGAAGTTGTTCGCTAATTTTACTAATCAATTCACATTAGTCACTGAAAAGAGTTGAAATACGTGAAAATGAGTTTAGAATAATTTGTAATCAGCCTACGTCACTTTTCATTTCCTAATAGTTACATCCATTTAATGTATAAAGTCGATAATTTATTTTTAATAAGCGGCATTACATTGCGCTAGCAATTATATTTTATATCTTATAATTTATTTCGTTATTACGGAATAAACAAATAAATGTTATTGTTTTCTGAAGAAATAAAAAAGGAACAAAAGGATATGATCCCAGTCATATAAGATGTGCAATAAATTACAAATAGTTAAAATACTTTCGTCAGCCTAGTGTGTAACTTCCGATTCTGGAATTAAATTAGTAATTAATGATGCGATTTCATTCACATAATCACGCTTAAGCTGTAATAAATAGTTCCCATTTCTAGTGAATAAACTTGAAATACCGTCACAACCGACATGATTAGTTCATCGCGCATTCTTTCATATATAAACTTTCCTCACAATTTCCTAAGGCAGTTTTTACTATCTCATATTCATGTAAAATATAAACGGATTGGTTAGAAACAATTAATAGTGGAACATTCTTTACAATAAAAATTATTTCGAGTAAATTCAGATATGTCGCTGAGTAAACACAAAAAATGACACAGTAGTGCGGAGTTTGCTTGACACGAGGTTGATACTAGACAATAAATGGACACTTCAATTAGCCAGCCCACTGACAAGGTTGCAGCAGTAATTTTTAGATTAAATCAATGTCCACATTATCGTTACGCAGTACAGGGATAAGAACACAAGGTCAAACCTTTCCTCTAATAGCACGTTTAACACTGAATACAATGGAGGCACTGACCCGAAGGTATCTGGGAGATTATCCAGCGTTCGGTCTATGCGAGACTAAATTAAAATACTCGTGGTTCGCTTACCTTTCCAAACTGTATTCACTGTGGCAAGTACGGCGTAGTAGTACGTTCCAATAGGCGGGAATATCACAGATTTGTAAACACGTTCGGAACAATAACGAACGTCGTTATTAAACACGTGTAACTTTTCGCTATTTACAGACGCCATTATATTCCCTTCCGCTGTAGTTGATACTGACGTGTTAAGTGCATGCATCGACCCTTTTACGTCGCAGCCAGAATGTTTACATGCAAATGTGTGGCACACGTGACACAGTATTCGCAATTAATCAACTAGGCCCTGATTACACACGTGATAGACTTACATCCAGTTGGCCGTGACGGAGTGTTGGTGGAGGAGGAGGAGTGTCGTCAAGAAGGGAAGCAGCTCGAGTTGGCGTGGCCGCATGGTGCAGCACGCACCACACACACAGGGACGCTGGTTCACGTGGAGACCCCGCCGTCCTCGGCGGGTTCGGCCGCTGCCGGCATCGTGGGGTGCGGCGAGCTCACTAACACAAAGCAAACACAGACAAGCACGGCTCGTGTTGTGCTCGATGCGTCTGGACTAACTGCAAACCGGCCAGCACCAAGCTTGAAGTCTCGCTCATGCCCTCAAGAGTAACCGTGGAGGCCAGCAAATCCGTTCCGGCGCAGTCATTGGCTGCTTTCCCATACCATGCACCCGCGCAAGGCGTACGGATTGGTCTCTGGCGGTGACTCTACAAAGAAATGTGGAGGGGAGCGAAGGGCCGGGCGGCGGAAATTTCTTTCTCTTTAAAAAAGAGAAAAAATTATGCCTCGTGGTATTATGTCAGTGTGTTGTGATATTGTTGTTCATTTAGTATGCCGTTGTCATGCCCGACTCGAGATCGGACGGATGTTCCCACACGCGAGCGTGTCTTCCACTCGCTGCCGGGGAGAGAGAGCCGATAATTTTTTGGAAGTGCCGAATTATAGCGGATCGCGTCGACAGCTCTTATCTCGCGCAGTTTCCCGATCTACAGTTTTACTCAGTCATACCCCACGACGTCCGGCCTCGACCCGAGCGACCTTGATGGAAGAAAACAAAACCTCGTGGAAAAGCGTCTAGGCGAAGTAAGCGAGCGGGCGCGATCCGGCCGGACCGTGTGACCTTGTACCGCGGCGTGAAGAACAAAGCGTCCACGGGACGGGCTACTGAGGAAAAGCACGACACCTGCGCTCCAACGCGTGGATCGGGGCACGTGATCGCGGCAGTAAAACATGCGCGAGCAGATGGGTTTCCGTGCTGCTTGGAATTAGTGGTTAGCCACCGCAGACTTAATGTTTATACCACAAAGAGGGACCGATGCACTGTTCACGAGCAGCATCTGGAATCGACGTGCGCAAATCCAAGCGCTGAAAACTGAGTTGCCCAAAATCGCCGACTGAGGCAACTTCATGCGCTTGGATGAAGTTCCACACTGTCATAATAACGAATGCCACTGTACTATCAATTTCAGTTAATGCCGTCCAGTAATTGCGAGTTGCTGTGGATCGTATTTGTCTGAAGTTTCAATACGAATACGCAAATGAAGAGTTGTAATCTAATACTGGTCCGTAATAAACCGGGAACGGAAACGACAACGAGAACGTGAACGGAAATATTGTTAAACGTATTTAAATGTGAGCATTCACAATTGAATCGCTATTTGTTAAAATGGCAAAAGTCACTTTTTTCAAAATTCATTTTTTATTGAAATGTGTTCTCTTACCATACACGCATCAATTTATGTTAAAAGAACTTAAAAAAAACCAGTAAAAATGGTTAAAATGCAACATAACATTTTACCATTTATGTTAAAAGTGCGGATGTCCTTGATAGGTTTTTGCCTCTCCTGTAAAATTTGTATTTTTGGACTTCCGCCCTTTTAACAAATAGCGATTCAATTAACTTTACATGTTCTTGTTCCTGGGCTCCGGCAAGTTTCTCGTTAATTGTGAATGTTCACATTTAAATACATTTATTTCAACATTTTTCCCGTTCTTGTTCTCGTTGTCGTTTCCGTTCCCGGTTTATTGTGGACCAGCTTTTAACGGGTTTCTTCATTTTTTTTTTGCGTAGATCGCAGTCATGCAACGTAGGCAACATAGTATTTCGGAAACTTTTGTTTCGATTAACAGAGGCTCATTTGTCTTTTTACATGTCTTAAGTGAAAAAAAAAAATATTCGCAGATACAGATCCTCAGTCTGAAGAAGTATTATAATATTCTAAAGCAACAATAAATCGATTTCTAGATGTACAGATACGGAAATAAAATTTGGAGCTCCATTATTTTGTAAGTTTCGCTTACAACAAACTGCGCACTACACAAGAGCCCCTGTATATAGGCTACTTGTGGACAGTCGTGCGAAATCGTTGCCTACATACAGATGGACTCCCTTCAAGACTCGCTCCAAATTTTAATTTTGTATCTCTACTAAAATAGGATACACTTTTCAGCATTCCTGATGCCGAATTCCGAATTCTTTTCTGCATGCCGTCCGTTTGCTTATGTATAAGCAAATTCTCTCGAACGGGTTTGACGTTCTATATTTTATTCGGCCATTTTTATTTAAGCAAGTCGAAGAATGACGATATACAGTATTCCTAATTCGTAACGATATATTTTTTTTTCATTTTGGCTCTTACGTAAAGTGTCAAATTAAATTCTGCGGACAGACTACAGAAATCCCCACTGTTTCCTTGTCATTATCATTTACATGTTTATGTTCCTATGAAAAACGCACCACAAAAAATTTACACTTCAATTATCTACACGCAATTAGAGCAACGAAGAAAGGACTTCAATACATATTAGTTTAGGTCGAAGAATATATATTTCCATAATTAAAATGCACCCTAAATTTTCAACACTTTCTGTTTTTAATTGAAATACAAAAATTAAACACCTATATATCAGTTATACTTAAATTTATATTATGTATAAAGTTTTTTTTTCATGTTATCATTTCTTTTTTTTTGTGTATATATGTAATATTATTTGTGTGCATTAACTTTTGTATTTGTGTATTACAATGGAACTACATCTGAACAGATCTTTGCCCATATGGGTGTTTCTGACGTTTTATGTTTTGTACAATTAATTTAATATAAATATCGAATATCAAATGATACAAGAAGAAACTTGGGACGTCGAAGATCGGGGATACAACGTTGGTGTTTTGAATTTATTTTGTAGGCACAAATTACTTAAAAGAGGGACAAAACGAAATTTCGACCGTTCTTTATAAAATAGGCGTATTATTAACTTACCTGCTTTTCACAATCAGTTGTAAACATATGCTTTACATCTGAGTGGAATTGAAGACTCTGATCCCAAAACTAGCGGAGTCCATTTGGCCAGTTATGTAATTTATACATATATATGCCTTTTTTAGACATCTGTCATATTTTAACCTTTTTTTCTTTCAAAACAACGCCAATCCTTGTCTAAAAGTTTGTGTTATTTTTCATGTCACTTGAAAACTCACTTAGTCCGTAGACTGATGGATAAAGAAAACTAACCTTCTCCTGGACTGAACGCGTTTCGGAATCACCCTCTTCAATTGTCTGTGAATCATTTTTAAGTCAATAATTTAAGCGTTGGTTGTTTCATAATTAAAATAATTATATTATAAAAGAATCATAAATTGTAAAGCAATATGAGAAACAAATACAATACACGAAAGGTGTATCATGGAAATTCGTGAAAAATTATTTTCAAATATTTGAGTCGGTTAGAGTCATAACTCACTTGCCAAAAATGAAAATTTTCACAAATGAGGGAAAACATATTTGTAATACTTGGAGCCCATTTTCTTCACAACAAAGGCTAATAAATGAAAGAGCAATAATTAAAAACTAATATTCAGATTTGTAACCGTATTTATTTATGCAAGAGTAATAGTTATTTAGCTTTAAATTATGAATCATACGAGTTTTGACAATGACCTTTGCATCATGAGTGTTCTGAGAGTGCTCCGTTTGGAACATGTCAGTTTAGAAAGTGACCAGTTGGGATCAACAGTGGGATTTGACAGTAACAAATTAAAATATTACACAAGAACATTATCTCAAGCATATTTTTAAATTCAATGTAAAAGAATAGGCTTCTAATTATTAAATTCTTCAGATGAGTACATTTTACAAAATAATATAGTACAATACAAATTGAGGGGTCCAGTCAGAGGAAAGGATAAGTCACAAATCTTGGAATAGGGAAATTAGGGATTCTCAGAACGGTCTGAGGATTTATGGTGGAAATTTAAATTCCAGTGGCCTAAACTATTGCCAAAGTTATTGCAATTATGACACAACATTCTAGAGACGAGAAAAACACTAAATTTTCTTAAAAAACCGGGTTCTCCCCTTGTTTGAGTCGACTCTTCAATTTACAACCTACAAAAGAAATTTTGATTATAAATTTTATCAAAATTCAAATTTTCGTTACTACGTTCCTTTATATCACAAGATTAATATCTTCTTCCATCAATTCGCACATATGTTCAGTTTTGTCCAATTGATTGTTATTCACGGCACCATCAATGACATACATGTAGAACTTGAATATATTATAATTGTGATGAATCACTCGGCCCTGCTTAATTTACCAATACATCAATAGGAGCCAAGCAGAATCAGAAAAGAATATTAACCATGCTAATTTGGTCTGGTTTCTTTTCGTTATTTCTGAAGCTGCTATATATTTCCATGGTCGTCCTATCTCTCCAACCGGCAATACGTGCACTTTTATAATATTACGTTTAAAAATGCTCAATTACAGCCGCTAAATTCACTGATATTTATAAAAAATAATAACAAGACACATGCAAGATACTCATCCACAACCCTATTCTACACAACAGGAAGTGGCGGAGTTAGTATAGCGCTGGCCTTCTATGCCTGATATTGCAGTTCGACCCCGGGCCAGGTCGATGGCATTTAAGTGTGCTTAAATGTGACAGGCTCATGTCAATAGATTTACTAGCATGTAAAAGGACTCTTGCGGGACACAATTCCGGCACACCGGCGATGCTGATATAACCTCGGCAGTTGCGAGCATCGTTAAATAAAACATACATACATACATACATACATACATACATACATACATACATACATACATACATACATACATACATACACACATACATACATACATACATACATACATGCATACAGTAGATGTTGACACGTTGTAAATAGTAAATTTAAGGAAAATAGGTTAATTTGTTAAATAGTATTCTTCTAAGCATAGTTTTTAAAAGTATTAACAATAGTATAGTTTTTTTTTTTAAATTTGTAAACAGAAAAACAGAATAGGCTCTAAAATAGTGTTGTATAATGTATTTAAAAGATTCAAAAGTAGCATGGATGTTAACACGTTGTAAATAGTAAATTTAGGAAAAGTAGGTTAATTTGTTAAATAGTATATTTCTAAACATAGTTTTTAAAATGATTAGCAGTAATATTGATTTTTTTTTATCTGTAAATAAAAAAACGGAATAGGTACTGAAATAGTGTTGTACAAAGTATTTAAAAGCTTCAACAGTAGCATAGATGTTAACATGTTTCCATAAACAATGCAGCTATTCCATGTGACTGGAAATCAGCTATAGTGGTACCCATACATAAAGGTGGAAATAAATTAGATGTCGGAAACTACAGACCGATTAGCCTTACATCTGTCGTATGTAAAGTCATGGAGCATTTGATATCGGATTATATTCGTCATGTTCTAAATGCGAAAGACTGGTTTTACAACCGCCAGCATGGTTTTAGGGAAGGCTTCTCATGTGATAGTCAAATTACGTCGCTGGTTCAGGATCTAGCTGAAGAGGTAGATAGAGGCGGAAGAATCGATGCAGTTGTGATTGACTTTTCGAAAGCATTTGATTTGGTGCCACATGACATATTAATAGATAAGTTAAGTAGGCTAGGAATAGATAAAAGAGTGGTATTATGGATCCAAGAATTCTTAAAAGGTAGAATCCAGAGAGTTAGAGTAGGTCATGAAATATCGGAAATTGGAAATATAAGTTCAGGGGTGCCACAGGGCAGCGTTCTGGGTCCATTACTCTTTATAATATACGTAAATGACCTATGCCAGGATATTACATCAAATGTGAGGCTATTTGCAGACGACTGCATTATCTATAGAAAGATTAGAAATAATTCAGATGTAGATGCTATTCAAACAGACTTGAATAAAATTTACAACTGGGCGTTAAAGCATAGGATGAAAATAAATGGTTCTAAAAGTAAATCTATAACATTTTGTAAAACCCGAGAGGAAACTACTCTTAATTACGAATTCAGTGGTGTTGTAATTCCGCAAGAACAATGTTGTAAATACCTAGGAGTGTATTTAAACTCCAAACTTTCTTGGGGAGAGCATGTTGATAATGTTACAGGCAAAGCATGGAGGGCACTTCACTTTATTATGAGAATCTTGAGAAAGGCTAGCCCCAAATCGAGGGAAATAGCATATCTAACATTAGTGCGACCGTTAATGGAATACGGAACTACATGTTGGGATCCCTATAGAATATATCAGATAAATTCCTTAGAAAGAATCCAGTATAGAGCAGCTAAATTTGTTAAAGGTAAAAGAGAAGATGGGAACGATACGATAAAAGAACTTAAATGGGAAACTTTGGAAAACAGACGTAGGAAAACTAGAATAACATCATTGTATAGAGCACATCTAGGTCAGAAAGCATGGGTAGACATAACGGCTCGGTTAGAAAAGCCAACGTACTATGGTAGGAACGATCATGATTTTAAAATCAAATGTAGGAAACAGAAAACGGATGTAGGTAAATTCTCATTTTTAAATAGAACTATAAATGATTGGAATGACCTACCTGCAGCGGTCTTTGAGGGCTGTCCTTCCTTAAGGAGATTCAAGAATAATTTAAAGAGTTGTGTATAAAGTGAAAATTAAAATTAAGGTGACATTCAACATTTAATTTTTTTTTAAGGTGGCATGTATTTATCTAGCCTGACGAGTTTACTTCCTTGGTTTGAATTGTAAATTATTTAAAAATAGCGTGTAAGAGGGCCTTAGACTAGAAATGTTTAGTTTAAATGTAGTTCTGTTTATAAGTACAGTATGCATAAGAATGCAATTATTTGACTTATTTGAACTGTTGTATCAGTGAAGCGAGGTGAGTCAGTGAAGTTATGGTTTTACAGTGCAGTGAACAGTTCCGATCAGTGATAATTTATAGCGTCAATGAAATGTGTTCTATAGTGTCAGTGAAATGTGTTACAGAGTGTCAGTGAAATGTGTGCTAAAGTGTAAGTGAAATGCGTCATAGTGCCAATACAGGGAATGAGATGAGAGTAAAGTGAAAGACTATTGAAAATTATGTAGGACCTATACATAATCATGTAGGTTGTGTTGTAAAATTAGGTGTTTTATTTTATGTTTTATTATTATTGTGTTAAATTGTATTGTGTATTCTTATTGCATTGTGTATAAAATTGTATATGTGTTGTAAATTTTATTATGTATTGTAAATTTTATTGTGTATTGCTTATCATTTTAACTGTGTATTGTTAATATTGTATATACCACTGCCACCGGGTGCTTGCCCACTTGCAGTGTAAATAAATACATACATACAACATGTTGTAAATAGTAAATTTAGGGAAAGTAGAATAGGCTAGCAATAATGTTTATACATTGCATTCGGAAGAGTTAGCAATATTGTAATGTGTAGTCTATTAGCATGTAGTATTGCATTTTTGTAATGGAACATGCTTGTAAAGAAGGGTTAAAATACATACACACATACATACATACATACATACATACATACATACATACATACATACATACATACATACATATATACATACATACATTTAGACCAAATTTACAGGTTCCGTAATAGTAGAGGGTAGATTTTAGCATGTTTTATCCCTTACTTCATGATCATATGCTACCATTAATTGAATATGTTTGAAGAGATTTACGAACAGACTTGTAGTGCTTGTAGACTATATCAGTAATTCTTCAACTATGGTCTGCGGACCTGTGGGGTTCCGAGAGCTATAATAGTTCCGGGTCCGTAAATTAATTTTCAAACTAAAATTTGATTTATTCCATTATGAAATATATAATAAAATACCTTGCAAACCATCAACAAATCGACCCTCCCAAGTACTAACACTGTAACTGAATTTTTTATGGTTTTAAGTTGTCCTAGTTAATATGGTCTTAAATTGTTTCTTTTTCTTTCAGTACTATCATTGTAACTCTAAACCTCCCCAATTGTATGTAAAATCTTGTTGTTACTCTACATATCTGTATACACTAATTTACACGATCATTTTAAAACTTCATTTTCATCTCCTGAAAAATGTAAGAAAGTGAGTTACAATGTTAGTATTTGTGAGGGTCGAAATATGTCCTAAAATGTTAAACTTATAACTTCTTTACTATCAATATGTTTTTTTTTAATTTGTAAATTGAACTTGAGATTGTGATACTTTGTAAAGGGAAAAATAAATAGCTAGCTTGTATAGCCCTATATGAAACTATATTCTTACCCCGTACCAAGAAAAAGTTTAAAGTACATATGTTAAGGAGTCCGGCAAAATGAACATTACATATATATTTTTTTATTTTCTTGGGTTATTTTACGATGCTGTATCAACATCTAGGTTATTTAGCGTCTGAATGATATGAAGGTGATAATGCCTGTGAAATTAGTCCGGGGTCCAGCACCGAAAGTTACCCAGAATTTGCTCGTATTGGGTTGAGGGAAAACCCCGGAAAAACCCCAACCAGGTAACTTGTCCCGGCCGAGATTCGAACCCGGGCCACCTGGTTTCGCTGCCAGACGCGCTGACCGTTACTCCACAGGTGTGGACTGAACATTATATGAAAGGGGTCTTCGAACTCATAAAGTTTAAGAACCGCTGAGCTATCTGTATATTTATTGGGTTAATGCATATTTCCGATTTTAGTGTATATAAATGAATGTTCGTTGAGTTTTATGCCGGCCCTCAGAAGAATTAAAAAATTAAAATCACGAGAGACGGAAATAATGGAGAATCTTATCAATTTTATTTCACTTAACTGCAATCTTAATACACGGAAGTGACAGCACCATAACAATCGACAAAGCTCTTGTTATTGAACTTAACGTTCTTATCAGATTACACTTTCAGCTTTCTACTTGCCGGCTGCTAATAAAAACGTTCTTCTGGACGACGGAAAATCTATGCTGTCTGAGAATTCAGGAAAAAAATATGGAGTAGTTTATTGGAAATCCAATTCCAGCAAAAATGAACTTACGCATAGACTATTGAAGTTTATTGTGTACAAAATAATAAATTTATTACCTTATTTGTAAATGTAAAGTACCTGTTTACATCAATTTCAATGTAAATTTAAAACATTTAAGAGATTTAAAATTTGCAGGTATTAAAGACGTATGCAAGCGACAAAATGAGAGCAATATGCTTAGAATAAAATCAGTTTTCCACGTCTTGTTAATACTGCATAACTTTATTATTTTTAGAGAATATACCATATTTTAAAGTGCTTAGGCTACATGTATAGGTCCTACATATTTTTTATATTTTTAGTGCCTATGATTCCGCTCCAACTTACAGGAGTAGAATTCATTGTCATGAACAAGTTACTTGTGGGTTAACGGAAACAAAGTGTATTACTGTAAATACTTCAACAGTCGTGTCACCTTCTGTCTTTATCCGTTATTTAACGACGCTATATCAACTACTAGGTTATTTTCCGTAAATTTAATTGGTGATGGTCCACACCTGTGGAGTAACGGTCAGCGCGTCTGTCCGCGAAACCAGGTGGCCCGGGTTCGAATCCCGGTCGGGGCAAGTTACCTTGTTGAGGTTTTTTCCGGGATTTTCCCTCAACCCAATACAAGCAAATGCTGGGTAACTTTCGGTGCTGGACCCCGGACTCATTTCACCGGCATTATCACCTTCATTTCATTCAGACGCTAAATGACCTATATGTTGATACAGCGTCGTAAAATAATCCAATAAAATAATTGGTGATAGCGTGATAAGGCCGAGGACTCGCAATGTGATCACCTGACAGTCGCCATATAGTTTGGAAAAACCTCGAAAGAACCCAAACAGGCATTCACACCAAGCGGGAAACGAACCCACGCCCAAGAGCAGTTTCGATTCAGCAGGCAAATGTGACTACAGCCTGTGCCAGTACAGGTGGCGTTGCTTTCAAATTCCGATTCTGATGGGTAGAAAACCAATCAGAAGTAATTTCTACACTCTCCATATTGTTATATGATGTAGGCCTAAATTTGTAAAAAATTTAATTATATGCTTATAATACCGTATTTTCTGGGGTATGAAACGCATTTTCTTTCTTTGAATATGAGCCTGAAAAACAAGGTGCTTGTTATACGCCGATACTGAATTTATGAGTGGATCAAACCTTAACGGGATGCTGCGAAAACTGAGACAGTGGTTAAATCATTTAAGAAGTGTGGCATTAGTAATGCACTGGATGGTAAACAGGACAATTTTTTGTATGAGGACTCAGATTTTGATATCCAAGAGGTTTCAAGTCAGTTTTTATTTAGTCTGGACTTGAATTTCTGGTTTTTGACGAAGAAGATTGAAAGGTATTCTTTTCTAGTTAGATTAGATGTTTGATGTTAGTAGATTAGGTATTACTTTGTATTTGAAATATTATAAATCCATTCTTAATATTCATTGATAAAATTTTTCCATAAATATGTGTAACAAATTAGATGCGTCTTACGTGTCATCAAATACGGAGAATAGCGTAAGTATGTAGGTTCAAATTAAATTTTTACAAATTTACATGAAATAGCAATATGAAGAGTGTAGAATAATTAATTCTGATAGATTTCATATTTAGAAACTAATTTGTTTGGAAAATAAACACTGAAACTGAACTAATGCATAATAATGCCATATAATATATGTATATATGTACCTACATACATACTGTACGCCTACATACATACATACTGTACATAAATACATACATACATACATACATACATACATACATACATACATACATACATACAGCCACCGGCGTGGCTCAGTCGGTTAAGGCGCTTGCCTGCCGGTCTGAAGTTGCGTTCGGGCGCGGGTTCGATCCCCGCTTGGGCTGATTACCTGGTTGGGTTTTTTCCGAGGTTTTCCCCAACCTTAATGTGAATACAAGGTAATCTATGGCGAATCCTCGGCCTCATCTCGCCAAATATCATCTCGCTATCACCAATCTCATCGACGCTAAATAACCTAGTAGTTGATACAGCGTCGTTAAATAACCAACTAAAATAAAAAATACATACATACATACATACATACATACATACCGCGAAATTTATTAATGAGATGTTTTAAATTTGGATTTATAGAGCATGTGATTTGTATAAATTCCAGGAAATGAAAGTTCGTCCTTTAATTTGGGTGCATATTAAACGATTTCATTTAGTATGCCTTTTGAAAATATTTCAAGAAAATATTTTATTAACGGTAGTGTATGTAGATGAAATTATTGGGAGCATCAATGTGGTTTTAGGCGTAATAGATCGACTCGACAGATATTGGAGAAAGAATGAGAGTATAACGGTACAGTAAATCAGTTATTCATAGATTTCAAAAGGACATAGGATTCGGTTAAGAGAGAAGATTTATATGATATTATTATTGAATTTGGTATTCCCAAGAAACTAGATCGATTAATTAAAATGTGTCTCGGTGAAACGTACACCAGAGTTCGTATAGGCCAGTTTCTTTCGGATGCTTTTCCAGTTCATTGTGGGCTAAAGCAAGGAGATGCACTATCACCTTTACTTTAACTTTGCTCTAGTATATGCCATTAGGAAAGTCCAGGATAACAGAGATGGTTTGGAATTGAACGGGTTACATCAGCTGCTTGTCCGCGGCTGACGTGAATATGTTAGGAGAAAATCCACAAACTGTTAGAGAGAACACGATAATTTTATTTTATTTGAGCAAGTAAAGACATAGGTTTGGAAGTAAATCCCGAAAAGACAAAGTATATGATTATGTCTCGTGACCAGAATATTGTACGAAATACAAATATATAAATTGGAAATTTATCGTTTGAAGAGGTAGAAAAATTCAAATATCTTGGAGCAACAGTAAGGAATATAAATTACACTCGGGAGGAAATTAAACGCAGAATAAATAATGGAAAATGCCTGTTATTATCCGGTTGAGAAGCTTTTGTCATCCAGTCTGCTCTTAAAAAACCTGAAAGTTAGAATTTATAAAACAGTTATATTACTTTTCTTTTGTATGGTTGTGAAACTTGGAATCTCAATTTTAGAGAGGAACAGAGGTTAATGGTGTTTGAGAACAAGGTGCTTAGGAAAATATTTGTGGCTAAGAGGAATGAAGTTACAGGAGAATGGAGTAAGTTACACAACGCAGTACTGCAGCATATTGTAGCCTATTCTTCACCTGACATAATTAGGAACATGAAATCCAGACGTTTGAGATGGGCAGGACTTGTAGCACGTATAGACGAATCCACAAATGCATATAGAATGTTTGTTGGGAGGCCGGAGGAAAAAGGCCTTTGGGGAGGGCGAGACATAGATGGGAGGATAATATTAAAATGGATTTGAGGGAGGTGGGATATGGTGGTATAGACTGGATTAATCTTGCTCAGTATAGGAACCGGTGGTGGGCTTATGTGAGGGCGGCAAAGAACCTGCGGGTTCCTTAACAGCCATGAGTAAGTTAGTAAGTGACTGAGTAAGTAACGTGATAAAGTGCATCAAAACATGTAAAATATATTATAAAAACTATATGTAACCCTGTGTCACTTGTTTCATTGTTGAAAACGTTTCACTTGACAGACTTTTCACACCACTTGCTGTAAAAATAATTTAACATATGCTTTTGTGAGCGTTAGCCGATTTTTATAGGTTATTCTGTGTTTATATAAATTGTCAATTAGGCCTGTCATGAAGTAGAGTTAGGATATGAATTGTAAATCACTTAATTGTGTATAAAGTTTAGTCAATATTTCATTATATGTAAGCTTGTTTAATGTGCATGAAAATGTTTATATTTAAGTGTGACTATTAATATTGCTATTTTTGTGATTGTTTCATTGTGTATTTCACTTCTGGTTGTGTGGAAGAGAAGTTCTCATGGCCATAAATAAATAAATAAATAAATAAATAAATAAATAAATAAATAAATAAGTAAGTAAATAATTAAATAATCTATCTTACATATATATGCAATAAAAGCAGATCTTGGATGCGTCATAGTGTCAAGAGATCAAAATGCACACTGTAAAAGAGACTACTTGAAATATCAGCCAATACTAGGGTAAGGTTATAATCAATTAATTATCGATGTGTTAGCCTATAGACTATTAACTACGTGATTATTTTGCACCGTGAAATTGGTGATAGCGAGATACTATTCGGCTTGATGAGTTCGAAGAATCTCTGTGGGATTACGTACTCGTTTTACAGCCGGATAAACCCTAGGAAACTCCCAAGTAGGCAGTCAGCCCAAGCGGTATTCGAACTTACGACCGAGCGCAGCCTTCGCGCACAAGTAGGCCTACATTTCATTCGCCCCAGAGCTACGCCGTTGGCGGAAATTTTTCTCAAGATGATCCCGTTTCTCTGACAGCATCATTTCACTGCCATAGCTTCATGAGGAAGTTCTGGATTGTCTACCAACACTGTAACGTCGTCTGTCGTTGTTATTAACATGCTTGTTTGTGGATCCAGTATTCGCGGGATCAATCACAATCGAGGGCGATGAAAATGTTATGGTTTATTTAACGACGGTCGCAACTGCAGAGGTTATATCAGCGTCGCCGGATGTGCCGGAATTTTGTCCCGCAGGAGTTCTTTTACATGCCAGTAAATCTACTGACATGAGCCTGTCGCATTTAAGCACACTTAAATGCCATCGACCTGGCCCGGGATCGAACCCGCAACCTTGGGCATAGAAGGCCAGCGCTATACCAACTTGCCAACCAGGTCGACTAGGGCGATGAATGAATGAATGAATGAATGAATAAATGAGTGAAGGATTGAATGAGTGAATGAATGACTGAATGAATGGAGGGGAAGTGGTAGGAGAAACATTAAAAAGTACACGAAAAAGCGTCCTAGCAAGGAAGTTTGGGCTGAGAAAAACTGAATATGTGAGCTCCAAGCCTGTTGGCCACTTGTCTCAATCCGAATTTCGCTGTTTCACCGAAGAAACGCTAGAGAATTTTGAAGCGGAAGGCCGAAAATGGACGTAACCTAATAGCTACCACATAAAAGGCGAGGAGCAAAGCATGACAGAACAGCATCAGGACAAAAAACGCCGGGAGATATAAAGGCCTAAACATAGAAGGTACCGAGACCTTTTGCAGTGCGAGTGGGACTCGAGTAAACTTGCCCATGTACCGGATGCGAAATAAATTTGGAAGTCTTTTATTTATGAAAATGCCGAAACTTATGTGGAGAGGAGGATGTAAGTCCTTGGCCCATTTCTTCTAGAACTGATCCCGACATTTTTCTTAGCGCCTTAAGGAAACCACGGTAAACCGAGGACTATAGATTTTTAGTGCTAATCTAAGTACCTGTGCCATCGTATGAGGATTTGTAAATTGTTATCTCTTGTGAATAAAGTTGAATGAGCGCAAAAAGAGGCCCGCCATTATCTTGTTAACAGATGTCATACTGTAACGATTGGAGACGTTTGCTGGTTCACTGCCTTCTATGTGTAGCAAACCCGCCGACGTATACGTGCGAGGTACACAAAATGACAATTGGTAGGTCTATCAATGAAATCGATGTCAATTGAAAAGAGCCAGTGACCTATTTGTCGAATGCTCGGAAATGGAAACCAACCAACCGACATACTCAAGCGCATTAGAGGGGAGCCATACATGACCAGTTACTAAAGATCAAATTATGCTACGAGAGAAATGGAGGAGACTGAATAAGGCGGACTAACTGTATTTCGTGTGCATTTTCTGGAGTCTGCTGTAGTATAAAACAACATACAGACTACGGTCTGGGAATTAGGACGTTTATGAAGATATGAAGAGGAGTGTACGAATGAAGCAATATTAATGACAGACTGTAAACTAATTACAATTGGTGAAACCTCCTGCGTTGCAACGAACGAAGAGAGCTCTTACAGTGTGAAAACAACTGTTTTTGTTTCGCAATAAACATGGACTATTATTCGTTGTAAATGTGATGGCCTGTGTTGTGTCAAGCAGAGGCTTGGCATTGTGTCGAACTAGGGTTGCCAACCCTCCCGTATTTTTCGGAATCTCCCGTATTTGCTAGTAGCCTAAGTTTTAATAGTCTCTCGGCTCCCATATTTTTCTTCTCTTCAAGCATTTTTCTCCCTTATTTCTGAAAAATGTACAAATAATTATTCTAAATACTTAATTTTAACTTAATGATGATTTATGGGATGAATTTTGTTGTTCAAGAGATGCCTTAAAATGTTCAGTCTTTTTAGAAAGTAATACTTGCCAGAAATGGGTGTTAGTGCTCGCCTATTTAAAATCAAACAGTGTTAATCTTATAAATTTGAAAGAAGAAAAAACGGTGAGCTTCATTGTAAGCATATTAAGTAGTAATGCTCATACAAGGAGGCTGTTCCATCTCATGAACAATAATTGGACAGATGTTCGAAACATAAGCTCGACACACCTAATGAAACCGGAGCTGCAAACTGCAGTCGACTTCAGCTATTACGCGAAACAAAATCTCTCTCAAAATACTCTTAATTTTAGCCTACCTGTCGAAGTGTAGAATAAAGTAGCTTCGTAATTGAACTGAATAATTTTTCAATTTTCTATGTGAAATTTTGTCAATTCCTTAGCCTCACGCATTTTCTGCAAAAAAATTTGGAAAGCCTAGGTCGAACCCTCGTTAAATGAGTCCTAACAAGTGTTGTGATGTGTATACTGTATAATAAAAGCTCCACAACACCGGGAGAGGTTTACTGAGACAAGCAATTAAATCCTTGGAGAATGAAAGAAATAACCTCCATTAAGATTACCCTACAAGTGTCTAGAGATTCAAAGCTAAATTTCTATGGAGCTAATCAAGCATCACGGAAATCATCTTCCTTTTAGTCGGTTATCTACCAACGCTGTCTCACATACTATTGTCCGTCCCAGGTATCTGTAGAGAGACTTGGCGCATATGGGGGCGGAGTCTATCTGTGCCGTAGTGTATTGCGGGCAGCATCAGCTCGAGGCCGCTAAGGGGTCAGATGCACCTAAATCAGTTATTTGAAGAAATTAATGTTACATATATTTTCCTGGGGTGTCTTCAATTGTTAATTTTATATAAACTCCTAAAACTCCTAATTGGATTTTATAAAGCTTAAATCTCTCTCATTTAGTACCTAGAAATCCGTTCAATAGTTATAACTATATTTCGACTTGCCAGGATTTTAATCAGCCATACGACATTCGAAGCACCGTAGAACACCGAAAGGAACACAGAATTCGATACCTTTTAGTGAGAAGGCGTTCTGAAGGATTAGGCGGACATCTTGTTCAACTTCCCGCAACTTGTATCAAAATATTCCACTGCTGAGTTGAGCTATAATGAATTTTATTTACTTTATTGGATTATTTTACGACGCTGTATCAACATCTAGGTTATTTAGCGTCTGAATGAAATGAAGGTGATAATGCCGGTGAAATGAGTCCGGGGTCCAGCACCGAAAGTTAACCAGCATTTGCTCGTATTGGGTTGAGGGAAAACCCCGGAAAAAACCTCAACTAGGTAACTTGCCCCGACCGGGATTCGAACCCGGGCCACCTGATTTCGCGGCCACACGCGCTGACCGTTACTCCACAGGTGTCGACGCTATAATGAATAAACGAGTCTTCATTAATGGGGGAAAAAACATCGCACTTCTCTGTACAATAATTAAAACAAACCCATTAAAGTGCATCAATTTTTAAGTCCAGCTTCATAAATTTTTAAACATGTTCAACCACCATCATGTAGCAAGAGTATTATCTGAAATACGAGGCCCTCACGAAAGTTGGTGTAGTTCTGGTTGTCACAATAAGTCCGTACTAGTTGCAAGGACTAGGCAATAGCCGCTAGTCGCTACTTTCCCTACAGTGAAACCACACAAGAACATTCCGTTACATCACTTGAACCAATAGCACATTATGTTAATCTGTGTGCTTGTGATAGAAGTACAGTACGATTATTTATCCCTGACAGTCGCCGGAGATGTGCGCGTGGGACAGACGAGTCCATTTGGTTACGCCAAGAAGTGTTTGGTTTATTCACTCGCTTGCCTTTAGGGAGATTCATGGGGATATGAGTGCAGGTACGTGGCCCATTTCTTTTAGGACTCATCCCGACATTTGTCTTAGCGCCTTAGGAAAAACACGGAAAAACCTTAGGCATGAAAAACCTTTGGCAGCTTGCCTTTACCGACTGCTCACCCTTATCTCTACTCCGGAACTCTCCCCACTCCTCCGATTACTTCCCCTCTTTTGCGTCGCTGAGCTGTCAGGACTAAATAATCGGTCTGTACAAGATCTAGCATGCCGTTTATTAGTAATGCACAGTAATATTGGAGAATAGTTACCTTGTTAGAAATCTGGAAGTGTCTCCCTTGTTTCATGTTGTAAATGCAGTCTTTCCGCCATTTTGTCCACAACACACTATAGTGTCGTTATTAAAACCCGTATGCCAATATTAGTCGAGGCAGAAAGACCCAGGAAGTTAAATCTTGTAAGTTACCAGTAACGAAATGAACTAAAAAAAACAACAGGAGAAGGAATTCCCCCTTCTCTAGCACAGAATTAAAAGAAGACAACCTTTGTGAAGAGTAGGGGAAGAATAAGAACATGTGAAGAAGGAAGAATAAAAGGAAGAAGGGGAGGAAATGGATGAATAAAGAGAAAAGGACACATGGAAGGAAGAAAATGACGAAAGAAGAAGAAGAAGCAACATTTCGTAAATAAGAAAGAACAGTGTAGGCCTAAGTAAAAAATAAAACATATACAAGGTGGACCAGAAAAACGGGCGATTTTAAAGTTCGGCCTTTTCTTTCGACTAAGCTCAGTTAGGTTCGGCTGCAAACGTTCTTCTTGTATTTAGAAGTGTATACCATTTAGTCAGAATGTAGAAATGGAGTGGTGCACAACGTGCGTATGCTATCAAGTCTTATTGCAAAAATGACGATAGTTTCGTGACTGCACAACGCTTGTTTCGGCAGCATTATAATATCCGTCGTAATGATCCAATGCCACCTTTCTGTGATGCCTGAACTACTTGGATTTTGTATGGGTGAAATTTTAAGCCTTTATGTAATATTCGGCAGACATTGAAACGCGATATCCAAAGAGAGAGTGAAGTCTAGTAGAACGTTTAGGGCAACGGTCATCAGCACAGTGCACTCTCGGGTTAGCGTCTCTTAAGG
This sequence comes from Periplaneta americana, assembly GCF_040183065.1. Lineage (NCBI taxonomy): Eukaryota > Metazoa > Arthropoda > Insecta > Blattodea > Blattidae > Periplaneta > Periplaneta americana. Next base: position 33,768,991 of record NC_091126.1, read on the forward strand.
CTGGTTCACAATAAACCGGGAACGGAAACAACGAGAACGAGAAGGGAAATATTGTTAAAATATATGTATTTTAACATTATTTCCATTCTCGTTCTCGTTGTCGTTTCCGTTCCCGGTTTATTGTGAACCAGCCTTTACCTGCGGACTATGGTGCATCCATGGCTGCTATCGAGTATACTCTCTCCCTCCTCCTGGTGAATGGCGGGGCATATTACGTTGCACTGCTTACCCGTTACCCATTTCAGCGAGTGCTGACGACCACTGGTTTACGGCTTCGCTCGAGTGCAGTTCTTACAGCAGAGATCTTCTCTGGTGTTCGCACAATTCTTATTCTTCGTGTCGGCTTCTTTTTGGGGCAGAATCCGTATCTTCGAAATTTTACACCCACGTTTTGATAGCATGAGGAAATGGCACTGGATCATTTCGATGGGCATTGTAATGCTGCCGAAACAAGCTCTGTACAGTTACGAAACTATCGCCATTTTTGTGATGATATACACACGTTGTGTACCACTCTAATTCTCCAACCTTACTAAATTTTATACACTTCTAAACACTACGAGAATGTTCGCAGCTGAATCCAACAGTTGGGAAAAGCCAAAGTTAAAAATCGCCCGTTCTTTTGGTCCATCTTGAAGATGGTGGAGGAAGAAGATAAGCAGCTGAAGAAGAGAGTCTAGAAAAGAAGGAAGTAAGAAGACGGAAGATGATGAGATACAGAAGAAAGAAAACGGGTGGAAAAATAATTAGGGAAAATGATTAGGAGGAATAGGAAGAGATGAAAGAGAAATGTGAGGAGATAAAATTGGTACTGCAAATAGGGAAAAGGGCCAAAAGAATAGGGAGGAAGAAAATAAAACTATATAAAAGAAAATAATGTTATTGATTATGATGATGCATCATTAACGCTTACTTAGAATGGGTGTTCAAACATGAGACCCTCTTTGGCTTCTTTAATGAGAGCGAAATTTGCTTACCACACAAGACAGAGTGGAAGTATTCATTGTTAACAGCCGTGCCTCTCAACGTACCGCAAATAAGAACGTCGTTTACTTGACTGATGCAGCTGTTTTAAGACGAAATGAACGGGCAACGGTGAGCTGAGAAATCTATGATCGGAGAAATGTTCCTCGCGTGCAGGAAGTTCACACCAATTCTAGGTCGCTGACATACGATTTTGAGAATGAGCAAAATGGAAGGAATTTTGAACAGTTTTCCTCTACCTCGGTTTTGTTTAAAGTTGCCAAATTTAAGAGCAATGAGCCCACAATTAGATAAAGTGAAATTGTACTAAAACCTAGTGTTTCTATACTTTCGTCTTGGATTATTAGAACCCATATTTGGACTTCCTTTATATGATGCATAACGAATTATGATTGTTTTGCTTTTGTTTTTTGGTTTATTCCTTCCCTTCTTTTCTCCTGTTTCTTAATTCCTATACTTCCTTCTTTCTTCTGTATATTGCTTCACATATCTACCTAGTACTTACTTACCTAGCTATCTTTCCCCCTACTTACCTATCTACTTATGTTTCTACCAACCTGGCTATTTACGTGTGAAGCTATCTTTATACTTAGCTATTTTCTATCTACCAACTATTTAGCTAGCTACTTTCCATCTGATTACCTTCTTACCTAGATCTATCTAGTATTCAATTTTTTTACTTGGTTATTTAACGACGCTGTATCAACTACAACATTATTTAGCGTCGATGGGATTGGTGATAGCGAGATGATAGTTGGCGAGATGAGGCCGAGTATTCGCCTTAGATTACCTGACATTTGCCTTATGGTTGGAAAAACCTCGGAAAAAAACCCAACCTGGGAATCAGCCCAAGCGGGAATCGAACCCATGCCCGAACGCAACTCCGGATCTTCAGGCAACCGCCTTAGCCGACTGAGCTACGCCGGTTCTAGTATTCTGTCTGCCTGCCTATATTTCTATCTAGCTTATTACTTCCTACCTACTTACATAACTCTTTGTGTCTAGTATTTTAATCTACCTACTTATCTTTCCACCTAGCTATATTTGTAACCAATTATCGAGTTTCCTACCCATCTACTTACCTAGCTACAATTCTACCTAGCAATTGTGTACCTATTTATTTACCTACCGACCTAACTAACTATATATCTACCTACATAGCTCTGTATCTAATTACCTAACCTAGCTATCTTTCTACCTAGCTTTCTATCTACCTACCTAGTTAACTTTCTCCCTAACGTTTTTATCTATCTACCTACGAAACTATCTTCCTATCTAGTTTTCTATCTGCCTATCTGCATAGCTATCTATCTACCTATCTTCCCTCCCACTTTCATTTCTTTATTTATCTCTTCACTCCGCCTTCCTAATTCAATTAATTTCCTCCTCCTCCTCCTCCTCCTCCTCCTAATCTTCCTCTTTTTCTATCTTTTTACTTCATTTCGTTTTTCCCACTCACTTTCGCCCTTCCGTCTTTTGTTCCCCCCCCCTTCTCATTTATGATTTTCTATTTTATTTCATTTTATTTTTTTCGTTTTACTGTTTTTAATTTCTGATTAGAGAAATTATTGTGTTGCTGTAGAGGATCGATTTAAAGATTGTCACTGAAATAAAAGTTTGCAGTATCATTGATATAAAAAATGTGATGTGCAAGAAATGAACTCACACAAAATAGCAAAAATTTTTTAAGTGTGACTTTGAACAATCTCATACCAACCCTTCAATTGATAGGTCTTCATCGGAATCGAAAATATAAAATGTCCACCGCTGTGGAGTAACGGTTAGGATATATGACTGTGAAACGTGCGGGCCCGGTTTCAAATCCAGGTTGGAAAAAGTTACCTGGTTGAGGTTTCTCCGGAGATTTCCCTCAACCCATGAAGAGCAAATGCTGGGTAACTTTCGGCGCTGGACCCTAGACTCATTCCACTGGCATTAACACCTTCATTTCACTAAGACGCTAGATAAAGGTGGCAATTGATAAAGCGTCGTAAAATAAACAAGTTAAAAGTATAAAATGGTGACGTAGTCGAAATTTACCAGAACAATTATTCTTAATTCTCTTTCTTACATAGGCTATGATGGAGTAAATGAACTGAGCTGCCAGGTATGTGCGGTGATGCCTGTCGGAGAAATTATTTTTATGTACAGAAATATGTGTAACATTCGTTGCGAATATTCTAAGTTCTGTTGAAATCTGGTCCCAGCCAGGTATAGTCCCTGCATTTAGTGCACAGCGCCTCATGGTTACAGGATTAGCATTTCTTGTCATGAACCTATTTGCTCTTTGTGTGTGATCCAAAGCAAAGTGTAACATTCCTGTCAATTTTAAATATCGTTTGTTTGTTGTTTTTTTTTTTTTTGTAAATGGAGGTATAAGAAATTATTTCATACTAGCCGTACCCGTGCGCTCCGCTGCACCCGTTAGAAATAAATATAAAGTAATTACATAATTAAAATAGGACATTTGATCCAGGGAACATTCGTGTTTGATAGAAGGATAAATCGTTTAATATGTTACTTAATTTAAATTGTGTTTAAATAATTAAAATGCGATCATTTCGGTCCAGAGAGCACTCATTTGGTGCAATGACAATTCGTTTAACATGTTTCTTAATTGTTATTACATGCAACCATAGTTTAATGAACATTGACATCATTTAGATTTAATGTCTATACTTTATTTTACTTGCTATATGTTTCCATTGAATTATGGTAATAACTTAATTTTAACCCTTCTTTTCTACGTATTCAGTAAATGGCGTTTGGCCCACTATAGTTCTGAACCCTTCAAATAACTTAAATTATATTATATAATATTATATTATATTATATTATATTATATTATATTATATTATATTATATTATATTATATTATATTATATTATATTATATTATATTATATTATATTCAAAGCAACGGAAATGAAATTTTTCAGGAGGACAGCAGGATATACTCTTTTAGACCGAAAAAGGAATGAAGAAATTTTAGAACAATTAGTAGTAGAGTCAGTAGAAGAAAAAATCAGCAGATACAAATTCAATTGGCTAGATCATGTAAGAAGAATGGAAAATTCAAGAATCCCAAAAATTATGATGCAGTATAAACCTAGAGGACATCGTCGACCAGGAAGACCTTTTAGAAGACTGCTAGATGGGGCCGAAACAGGTCTACAGAGGCCTAATTCGTGAAGGATGATGATGATGATGATTATTATTATATTATATTATATTACATTACATTATATTATATCAGAAGTTACTGTAATAACATTATAGCATTATGTCCATCTAAAGAAACTACACTTTCCAATGGCGAAATAATAATTAATTATACAAATCGGTTAATTTAGCCTCCGATATTACTTCATACAAACACAGAAACATTCTCTGTAGGGTATCTTTCATAGCTTTCGATTGTTGCTGTCCAAGGCCCCTTATGTACGAAGTTATTTGTTTTTTATTTCATTATACGGCCTTAGATGGCAGTTATAGTAATTTTAAAACTCATTTATCTCATTAAATATCAGTACTATCAAAATTTTTCAAGGAATAAAACTTATCGCAAATTATTTTTAAAGAAACTTTTGTTATGTAACATTTTTCACGGAAATCAATAATAAGCGAGATATTTCGATTTATTTAATTCAGGCCCCCTTATAACCCCCTTTTAAATAATGTATTTTGAATGTCATAGAGCCTAAAATCTAAGTTACAACGAACTTAATTTATATTCCAATTTTCATCGAAATCCGTTCAGCCATTATCGCGTGAAAAGGTAACAAACATACAGACAGACAGACATACAAAAAAATTTCAAAAAAGCGATTTTTGGTTTCAGGGTGGTTAATTATATATGTTAGGACCAATTATTTTTGGAAAATCGAAAATTACCAGAAAAATTTCGGCTACAGATTTATTATTATTATAGATAGGTATGTCTTTAGAATAGGATATGTTTCAAGAAAAAATATAAGCCGCAATATCATTCGGAACATGATAAAGAAACTGAATTGTTTCAAAAAGCTCAAAAGTGTAATGAGAACGTGTGTGCCATCTTCGTGACTCCTATTTCTGTGATTTTTTATTCTTCTCTTACACAGTTCTTCTTCATTTATCTCGTAATACGTTATTTTACTTCTCTTCTTTCACTCTTTCCATTACATTTATTTATATTTCTTATCTTTCTTCTTTCTTATTTGATTTTAGTTGATTATTTTTCCTGTTCTTTTTTTTCTTTCTTCTAATTCTGATATCCACTAATGTATTTTATTCGTTTTTCATTCTTTCATTTCTCTCTATCCTTGTCTTATTTTTCCTTTCTTAAGTTCATTTTCTGTTTTACTTCTTGCTTTATTCGTCTTACCATCTACTTTAGATATGGCTCTTCCAGTCTTCATTTCTCTCTTTTATTCCTAGATCTTTCTTTGTCTTTTTCCTTTCTCATCTGTTATTGTGCTATTCTTCACTAACGTTTCCATATTTCACTCCTAATTAATCATAGAGAAACACAAATAGTCATACCGCCGTGCCGTGGGACAGCAGGACTCGGACGTTTTTCTGACACGTCATAAACATTGGCGATTTCTCGTGTTTAATTGTGTGGATCAGTTTTATAAAAAGAACAATATGAAACAAAAGAAAAAAATATTGATTTTAATATAGAAATTTCTGTGAAAACAAAATTTGCATTGATGACAAAACTTTAGAATAAGTTAAAAGATTTAAATACTTAGGTCATAATATCTGAGAAAGTCATAAGAGCAAGAAAAAGACAAATTTCAAAACCACATATTTTGTAAAAAATTATCCGTAGCGCTACAGCCCGTGAAGGACATTGACCGACCAGCCGGCTGCTGGCCTCACGCCCACATGCCGAAGCAGAGGTGGACGATCATCCAATCAGAATGGAGGTATCGTGTGGTTAGCACGATAATCCCCCCAGCCGTTATAGCTGGTATTCGCAACCGAATTTCGCTGCCTATCGTAGCTCCCCAAGTGCATCACGATGCTGGGTAGGCACCGGTCCCATACACTGGCCGAAATTTTATGAGAAAATTTCTTCCCCCACGAGGACTCGAACCAGCGCGCATTCCGTAACGCGAGTCCTAGGCGGAATGCCTTAGACCTGTAAAAATTATAGGAATTATTAATTCAGCTTCTAACCCCACTCTGGTACAGCGCCATACTAGTTTAAGAGTGCGCAATATCTCGGCAAGACCTAATCTAACCAATGATTCTGAAACCTAGTCAATGATGAAGAGGTGTATCCAGAGAATAACATCTAGTGAAATGAGATTCAAGAGAAAAAGGGCAGAATATACAATTTGGGATAAAAACGAAATTAAAATATTTCTGAAGTAGTGGAAGTTAAACTCGTGACTGATTTCCTACATGAATGAAGAGCTAATTTGAAGAATCATATAGAAATAATGCCGGAGGGCAGATAACCGAAAGCGGCCTTAGGTTATCGCTCTTTGGGAAGACGATCTATTGGAAGAACCTTACAAAGATGACATGAAACCATATAGACCGCAACGCATCACTAGTTTCAAAACTTGTTCTGGTTGATGATGATGATGTTGATGATAATGATGAAAGTCTAGAATGTCAAATTCTCATAGTGACAATATGTGCTCATCCTAATTACTTATAACGACACTATATTATAACCGTGGAGTGGACACATACACCCACTTCCAAGAAACTATAAACATTTGAACTGAAACTCTATCTCCATCGAGAGAACCCATAATACTTGATTTCAAAGAAACCACAAATATTGGAAATGGCACCTTATACTCGTTGCGAATGGACTGTACGTAATTCCGTCGAGGGAGATATGAGCCTACTACAGTGCGGAACTGACCTCACCGGCCCTGACCGGAGGGGAACATCACAGGGGAAGCTAGAGTGGAGATGTAGTGGAACTGATAAGGAGTGGTGACAGACTAAAGGCTTGACCATTCAGCTGACGCAGGTAGTGGAGTTGAAAAACGATCGAGAAAGCAAGATTAACAGCGCCCGCAAAGCCGAAAACCCGCACGACAATATTGCCTACTCGTTGGCTGTGCTTGTGAGTGAATCAAGCGAACGTTAGGACATCGGGGAGTGGTCAACTCTCGAACATCAAGCAGCCTTGAATCGTCACAGTTGTTTATACCAGACTGAACTTTAATCTATTTTGCTACTGTTATATATGAATAAACAATCAAGTAGTCTATTTGATACATCATCTTTACCTTTCAGTGTATAATAATTCGTTCCCCAATCTTTATTTATTAAAAGGCTAGGAATTTTTTTTCGTATGTTTGAGATCAAAAGTGTACTATCTCCAGTAAAAAAATATAAATATTAACGCTTTATTTAACGTTATGGTTTATGTTTCTTAAAAATGAAAATTTATTTGAGATTTTTTTTTCCATTTATATAACCATAAGTAATATCTGATAATAGAACTAGAACATTTTGATAACTTTACTATTATATGTTTTGTTTTGTCTTTTTTTATCAATTAAACATCTCTAATGTTATTTATTTCAATTATGTATGTTGTTAAAAGTTACGAAATCTTTCCACGCCGACCAAATGCTATTTCGAGAATGATGAGCAAGACTCGAAACGCACGAGAGTTACGAGACGAGACTCGAAAGACAAGCGCAACCAACACAACGAGCGAGAGCGGCAATTAGTTTGGTTCATCTCTAATGTAGTGAATATTGATTCGTCAATGTATTTATTAAACTTGTACTGTGGACGTTATCAGTTCGGAATCTCGCGAATAGGGGCGTGGTTTGAAGTAGCTTTGGAGTGAGTAACATTTGATGCATTCCTTCTGTATTCTTTACAGGACGGGTGAGATGAGTCCCGTATAGTACACTGGCTTTGTTAGGAAGTGGTGGTGGGGTTAGTTGTTAAGACAACGTCATAGTTAGTCTACAGGTGTATAAGTGTAACACTACAGCTAAGAGTTCCACCAATTACGCCTTTGTATTGAATTTTGCTTAACGTTTCTAAGTAGGTATCTATTTGCAATGTATGAAAATAGTCCACACCTGTGGAGTAACGGTCAGCGCGTCTGGCTGCGAAACCAGGTGGCCCGGGTTCGATTCCCGGTTGGGGCAAGTTACTTGGTTGAGGTTTTTCCGGGGTTTTCCCTCAGCCCAATATGAGCAAATGCTGGGTAACTTTCGGTGCTGGACCCCGGACTCATTTCACCGGCATTATCACCTTCATCTCATTCAGACGCTAAATAACCAAAGATGTTGATAAAGCGTCGTAAAATAACCTACTAAAAAGTATGAAAATATTTTTATTAATAAAAGCAACCGAAATATTGAAATGAAACTCATCGAGGAAATCCAAATCAAAGATAAATTTCAAATTGTTTCCACAGGAGAATTACACCCTTAGAGTCTCTCTATCAGTAAAGGCAATTTAATTAAAAAAAAAAAAAAAAAAAAAAAAACATTGCACCGAATCTATGATCGAGGCTTCCACCAGATAAATAACATATAAAATGACATGTGAATTTGAAAGAATTAAAAAGAAGGGGTGTCTATAGTCGTGCGCTTCTGGCCTTCATGAGGAGAGAGGGCAAAACGGTCTGCCCGAAAAGAAGGCCCGAGCTTTGGGGAAATGGGCAGGGCATAGTTGCGCCACACGGTCAGATAAAATGCAACATATAAAAAAGGGTCCCTGTTTTGTGGGCATAGTTGCTCCCCGTTCCCATCAGGTAGAGAAAAAGGCATGGCATAGTTGCGCCCCGTTCCCATCAGGTAGAGAAAAGGTCATGGCATAGTTGCGCCCCGATGAAATAGGTAAAGAAAAGACACTACGGAAACTCGAGCCTCATAATCAACCAACCTTATTGATTTCTTATTCGATTTATATTCATTATCGATACCGTTAAAATGAACACCATGAAGTTGGCAGTACTTTATTAACTGTTTTTCTACTGTTTATGCAGTGATTATCAATAGCCTACCGTTAAAATGAACACCATGAAGTTGGCAGTACTTTATTAACTGACATATTCAAATGAGTGAGCCGTTGGAATATGGGGCCTTAGCAGTCTTGACATTTTATTAGTGATTTTCACACCGTCTGTGGCGTATAGTGAGGTTAATTTAAAATGAATGTTAAGTTTAGTGAAAAGGGTGAAGAGTTAATAATTGATAATGGTTCTAAGTTTCAATTTTCGAAACCCTGTACCGTAGGGTTAAGATATCGATGTAGAAACAAAAAATGCAGTTCATTTATTGTGTGTGATCAATAAAAAAGTGTTATTTTAAATACCAAAATTGATCATACGGTAGACCTACCTGATTTCAATGCAGCTATCACTGTAATATTTTTATAATAATAATAATAATAATAATAATAATAATAATAATAATAATAATAATAATGGCTTTATTTAACCTGGCAGAGTTAAGGCCTTAAGGCCTTCTCTTACACTCAACCAGGATTAAAACTTGCTTACACAGTTGAACATAAAACTTGATCAGAATTAAGTAATTACATACTGATTATATAATGAGATCAAAAGAGGTAGTTACATAAAATTTACCTCATAAAATAAAAATAAACATAATGAAATACATATTAATTTGTTAGAATCAAATGCGAATCACATAAAAACAGAAGCCGATAATTCAATAAAAAAAGAAAAAATGTACACAGTAAAAATAAAAATAAACACATTAGTATACATATTAGTATTAGATTACAACTAAATAGGATTTACATAATTAAATCAGAAACCGACAATTGAATGAAATGTACACAAAAAATAGATTAATAATAAAAAACAACAACACAGTGGGATACATATTGGCGTTAAGTGATAAATAAACACGATTTAGATAATAAAAATAAGAAAAAAAAATAAATACAGTGGAACACATTTGCAACGCGTTAGGTCTGGCAACTCATCATAACATACTTTTCTAATTTACATTTAAAGGAAATTGAAGTTCGGCAGCCCTTGACTTCAGGCGGCAGAGAATTCCAGTGACGAGAAGTAGCAACAGTGAAAGACGAAGAATAGAGAGATGATGTGTGCAGTGGTATTTCTAGCGTGTTGTCATATTGTGACCGAGTATTCAAGTTATGATACCGAGAAAGACTGTGGAATCGGACAGATAAGTAAGAGGGAGTAGAGGTGTGCAAAATTCGGTATAGGAGAGAAAGGAAATGTAACTTTCTCCTCTCATTTAACCTGAGCCACAATAATTTATCGAAAGAAGGCGAAATGTGATCGTAGTAGCGGACATTACAAATGAAACGAACACACGCATTATGAACACGTTGCAGTGTCTGGGATAAATCCACTCCGAGATCACTGAATAAAGCGTCACAATAATCAAAATGAGGCATAATAAGAGTCTGCACAAGCATTTGCTTTAATTTAGTTGAATAGTGATACAATCTTTTTAATGAGTGAAGAGTGGAAAGTAATTTTAATTATTTTATGACAATCACTTTCGTGTGTACTATGCTCATCGAGGCGCAACTATGCCATGTCCATCCTGCTATCTGATTTCTTCGGGGCGCAACTATGCCATGTCCCAACTGTTACCTGATTTCTTCGGGGCGCAATTATACCATGCCTAGGCCTCCCAATTGACCGCGGGGCGCAACTATGCCATACCGGGGGAAATTAAGCTATGATAAAAAAGAAAAGAATATTGCTAACTAAATATAGGCTTATTAATGACGTAAGATGTTTTCAACTTGCTCTCGGGAAAGCGGAACCCTGAACTCATTAGTAAAAATTGATATTATACGGATTTAGTCCTGGGACTTAGGTGAGGACAAAACGATAAAGAGGGAGGGCTGAAGACAAAGGAAGAGAGAGTTATAGGAAAGAAATACGTTTGTCCTGAGGGTACGATGTAGCAGGCAGGAGAACGTCAGAGAGATGGAAAATAGGTTCGAGGTTAGTTTTCTCTATCGAGGACACAACTGTCCTGCCGCGAATTTCCGACCATGAGAAGAAGCTGATTTTATTGGGAGCTCTGGTCCGCGACTTATGGACCACAGAGAGAAACTCAAAGAGAAGATTGTAGCCAGGGTAAGCGGGAATGAATGAATGTTGGGGTTTCGAAATCAGAAATGTTGGGAAGTTAATTTTGGAGAGATGAAGTTAGCAGAGTTAAATGGAAGTAACTGAGCAGGAAGTGGGGAAGCTTCCGACTACGTATAATTTCCAGGTTCGCCCTTTTATGAAAAATGTGGCTGGAATTCGCACGTGACGTGACATTCGAAGGAAAAAAAATATATTTTCTATCCTTTCCTTAGCGTCGTGTAAGCCTACGTTCGTGACGCCACTTTGACATGTGGGATTTTTTTTGCAGATAAACTCATAACCCTATTGTCGAGGTCTCAGCGGGAGTGTCTCGCTTCTATGAGTGATATTGACTGGAAGCTAGGGCCCAAAGCAAGCCAGAGTTAATGTTTGGGAACCGAATTCAGAAATGTTACGGAAATAAATATTGGAGAATAGAAGTTAGCAATGATAAGCTGTAGTCACTGAACAGGAATTGGGAAAGTTTCTGACTAATAATGTTTGTCAGGGCCAAAAACCTCCCGTCTATATTACCCGAACATTCTGTTTGTGGAACGACAGTTGCGTGTACTAATACACAGCGCGCCGCTGTTACGTCACCTGTGCAGTACAATCGCTCTCTTATTCCAGTCATAGACTATGTCTTCCTCTTTCCCGCACGGTAACAACATAAGAGCGCAACGCCGCTGTTTACATTCCACTACAAAATGGTCACAGTATATAGTGTGGACTGGACGCGTAGATTACGTGAAAAACCAAAGAGGAATATCTAAATATCTTAGCTTTTGGTATGCTCGTAACATCTCTTTGGCATGCGAGATCTTTTAGTTTATCTCGTGTTGGTCGTGTTCCATTTTCGATTGCAAGAAATCACGTGATTTTGTTAATCCTTTAAATAGTAAACATGCTTTCAGAATTTAGTTGAAAAATAATTATTAGGAAAAAAAGTTATAATTTTTAGTGGAGTATGCCCTTAAAATTAAATATAATGGTATTGATAGCTTAATTAGCCAAAGTTTTGAATCTTAGATACATACTAAGAAAAGAATATGTACTTATATAAAAATCCTGACTGTAGTTATAAATCATATTGCTAATTTAGATGGCAATGGGGAAAAAAGTAATTGAAATCATCATGATTATAAACAACTAAACGGTCCACACTTGTGGAGTAACGGTCAGCGCGTCTGGCTGCGAAACCAGGTGGGCCGGGTTCGAGTCCCGGTCGGGGCAAGTTACCTGGTTGAGGTTTTTTCCGGGGGTTTCCCTCAACCCAATATGAGCAAATGCTGGGTAACTTTCGGTGCTGGACCCCGGACTCATTTCACCGGCATTCAGACGCTAAATAACCTAGATGTTGATGCAGCTTCGTAAAATAACCCAATAAAATAAAAATAAAAACATCTAAGCTATCTTCAAAGATTGGGCTTCCTTGCCCGTTCTGTCCTCACTTCCAAATTTAGACATTCACAAATAACGATACCCTCTGACCAGTTGGTTAGCATGGCACATACTGCTTAAAATAATAACAGATAATGAACTCTCTCTCTCTCTCACATCCCACTTTCGAGTGAAATAATCTATTATTTCTCCACTTTCAAACTCAGTTGAGCCGCAGCGAAAGATTGCCTCCAAATTGTAGTTGCTGATCTCATGATATCAAGATGAAATCACATTCTACTATATACAGTCGCGAAGCTTGAGGTGTTTTTTTGCAAATCTCGTGATAAAGCGCTCCAAGCGGTTAGCAACTAGAAACAATAGACTGTCCATGGTCGACTTTGGACTGTGTCGTATTTCTATCGAGTGCTAGCTCGTTGCGTATTTCACGTTGATGCTTGTGAAATGTTCGTTATTGGTTGTAATGAAAATGTTAATGGCTAAAATATAATAATTTGAATAATAATATGGGACAAGGAGGAGACGTTTGTAGCAACAGTAAGAGAAAGAGGCCAGAGTTATCCTTTTTCCGATTTCCGAAAGATTCAGAAAGGTTCCTGGGTTTCCACAAGAATGCTGTGCAGAAACAAAACTCTTAATTTTGAAGTTCTTTGTGACTGTTAGAATACATTATATCCTTAAATTTCACAATGAAATGTTTCAGTCTAACCGAAAGGACATTAGATACCGGTTAAAGTTCTGTCACTTAGGCTGCTAAATTTCCAGAGAAATAAAGGTTAGGTCTACTTTTTTTTTCAGAGGATATATTTTTAATTGTAGCTATTAATTTTGTTATTATTTTTATGTGTTATTTTACTAAAGACGTAGAAAAATTAAGTTTGTTTTAATGAAATTTATTGATCACGTTTTATTTTCAATTCTGGTGGGATTATTATTGCTTAGGCCTACTTGTTTTTTTGAAAGGACATGTTTTTAATTACAGCTGTTAATTTTGTTGTTATTTTTATTTGTTGCTTTACTAGAGACGTAGAAAAAGTCTGTTACAATAAAATTTATTGATCACGTTTTATTTCCAATTCTGATGTGATTATTATTGCTTAACCTCATCCCACTTTGTTAACTACGTAAGCCTACACTACAAGTACCGGTACACGTAAGTTACTCCATTAATTCATATTTCCATTATTATTGTTGTAAAGGGAAATGCAAATTAATATTTATTGGTTTCATAGTTAATTATCGCTATAATCTTGAATGAGTGAAGCTATCATAGTAAATTTCAGTTCGTTTTGCACAAACAAAAATTATATTAACTTATTTCTTGCAGGTATCTTCGAGTTTATGGTGGAATTTAATATACTTCATTAAAATAATAAATTAACTTTATGCATTTAATATTTCAATAATGGAAGGAAGGTGGTAATTTTTCCAAAAGAACACAACGAAAGTGTAACATATTTTGTCGTCTGCTAGGAGAGAGATCTGCGATGATGAGGCGATAGTAGCAATCCTAGTGGTGGGCAACTACCCATGTTTGCATTTTTACTACATATTGAGCTTCGCGACTGTATATAGTAGACTGTGATGAAATATCAATAGTAGAATGAAAAATGAGGGTGAAACGTTCCCGCTGAAGGTTATTGAACCGGGAAATTCTCAGGATTTGGCGGGTGTTGAACCTCGGTCCGTGGGGCGAGGAGACTTCACCTAACCGACTAAGCATTGTTACTGTTTATTGATTGCTGTGACGACGCCCTATCATGTGGTGCGGCTTCATCGGCCGTGGTGGGAGGTGAGGCGGCGCGGCGCGGCGCGGCACTGCGGTACATAAATATTTATGCAGTATTGGAAACGCCGGCGCGCGCCAGGAAATCCGATCATTCATTTAAATATGATAAAAAGAGGCGCGGGAGGCGGGCACGTGTCCGTATCATCTCCTTATGTCCACCCCGCGTGTTTCGAACTCACGAACCAAGAAGTTAAACTAATTTCGCATCATCTATACTTTCCTTCCCACTGACTTTTAATTAATAAGTCGTCTTAACTGAATAGTTCCAATCAGTGTTTCTTACTAAAGGTATGGGAACTCGATCTCTAACGCAGTCCCCGAAATTTCTAAAGATCCAAGTAATTTGGGTTTCTACATTTTATTCCTATCATCATAGCTCCATTATCGTCTTGACTAGACCTTTATGTACTAACAAACCTGAAAATATGAATGCAACTATACAATAATAGTACATTATGTAACGAGCCTATAATGATAGTAATTAAGAAGCGAGTATGGATGTTTATGAAACGAGCGCAAGCGAGTTTCATAATTTTCATACGAGCTTCTTGATTACCATTATAGGCGAGTTTCATACGACTTTTTATGCTCGACTTGAAATTATACAGATGTATACATTTTATTTGAAGGGTACACGGGAAAAACGATCAAGGTCCATCAAAAATCGAAATTGAGTTAATAATGCCGTCTTATAGTGGAAAGGAAGTACTATCATGTGGTCTAGCTAGTAATAAGAAATCATCGTTCTTGACATTCCACTACGTCAGTTTCTATTAAATACACACATAAGAAAGTATTAAGTGCTTAAACTTTAAAAGTCGTTTTTCTCGAAACTTTCTAAAATGGACCTTGATCGTTATTCCCGTGTACCCTTCATTTGTATCTGACAAGATCGGAAGTGACCTTGTACTCGGTCGTGAATTGTGAGATGTGCACAGACGCGAAAGTATTGATTTTTTCCGAGGAACAATAATGTCATTGGCCTTGATGTAATCCCGTTAAACTTGATATAACCTTGATTATTGAATTCGACATTGAAAAACGAGATGACAAATTGAATTTATTTGAATATTATTTACAATTAACGCTAATTATTATAGTAACAGAACATAACCTTCTGCGACAGTATTGGATTTCCAGCCTCCGTGACTTTTCGCTAATTCTCTTTCGATTGCATATCCGAGAATAATCGATACTTGTGGTTTTATAACGGTACAAAGCTGACTTGTGATTGGCTGAACACCTGTACTTTAATGAGTAGGTGTACTTTAATGACATGCATTAAAGGACTGCCACCAGGTGTATAATTACTACATTTCGGCATGGTCGAGCATAAAAACTATTGAAATATTCGCTAAATTTTAAATAAGTTATATGCAATAAAAACAATTTAGAGGTTTATTTGGGTTAATAATATGTTATAAACAAATATAACAGTAGCAAATATAAATGATACTCGGGAGGAAATAAACACAGAATAAATATGGGAAATGCCTGTTATTATTCGGTTGAGAAGCTTTTATCATCCAGTCTGCTGTCAAAAAATCTGAAAGTTAGAATTTATAAAACAGTTATATTATCGGTTGTTCTGTATGGTTGTGAAACTTGGACTCTCACTTTGAGAGAGGAATATAGGTTAAGGGTGTTTGAGAATAAGTTGCTTAGGAAAATATTTGGGCCTAAGAGGGATGAAGTTACAGAAGAATGGAGAAAGTTACACAACACAGAACTGCACGCATTGTATTCTTCACCTGACATAATTAGGAACAGTAATTCCAGACCTTTGAGATGGGCAGGGCATGTAGCACATATGGGCGAATCCAGAAGTGGATATAGAGTGTTAGTTGGGAGGCCGGAGGGAAAATACCTTTAGGGAGGCCGAGACGTAGATGGGAAGGTAATATTAAAATGGATTTGAGGGAGGTGGGATATGATGATAGAGAATGGATTAATGTTGCTCAGGATAGGGACGGATGGCGGGCTTATGTGAGGGCGGCAATGAACCTCCGGGTTCCTTGAAAGCCAGTAAGTAAGTAAGTAAGTAAGTAAGTAAGTAAGTAAGTAAGTAAGTAAGTAAGTAAGCAAGCAAGCAAGCAAGCAAGCAAGTAAGTAAGTAAGTAAGTAATATGTTATAAAAGAAAATAATTTCAAGTACTAAATGACATCAAACCATAATGATTTTTATTAAATCTAATTTGTCTTTAAAAACCAATTTCTTCAATAAATCTTTTTTTGGTACTTTTCTTTTCAATCCTAAAATGTTCTTCGAATTTTATGAAGATTAATATATCCCGGTGTCCCTTAGTGACGGCGGGAAATTAGTAGCCGAGGTAAACCGCAATGAATGTTGGGGAATCGAAATTTCTTAGAGGAATGTTGCGGAGTTGAAGTTACCAGGGCTAAGTCGATGTGACTTTTGATTTGGAAGTGAAAACGCTTCCGCTGAGAATTATAGATTTCGAACCAACAGCCGAAAAGTCGAAAGTAGGGTTGTGGGAGTGCCTGAACACAGTCACGAAATATTGAAACAGAGCAGATGTCTCCTCAGAGCAGAGAAGGACATTCCCTGGACTGGTGGCTGTGTCCAAAGTGACTCGACCAATCATTCAATCAATTGATCCATCTATCCATCCGTCAATCAAACAAGCGATCCATAATCAACCAATTTTAGTGTGTTTTACCAGCAAGAGATTAATTTATTATGAAGGACAGAATAATTATCTCATGCCTCCATGTTTAAATATTTAAGAATGCTCATTGTAAATAGATACCCAGCTGCCGAGGCCATTTGCCCTGCTGTACTAATTTGTGTTCATTCATTCATTCATTCATTCATTCATTCATTCATTCATTCATTCATTCATTCATTCATTCATTCATTTTATTCCATAGATCTTACATGAGCAATGAAGCTTTAAGATGTGGAACAGGTCAAATATTTTACAATATTACAATTACAGTTTTTACACATTTTTATGGTTTTACAATGTAGTAATTTTATACAATTTTTACAATTTTGTGCAATTTTTTACAATATTTTGGCGAGATGTAGTGAGATGAGGTGAGATCCGAGGATTCGCCAAAATATTACCCGCCATTTGCCTTTTGGTTGGGGAAAACCTGGGAAAAACCCAACCAGGTAATCAAATCAAAGGGGTTGATGCCAAGGACTCGCCATAGACCATCCGGCTTAAGTCCCACGGCTGTTTGACCTACAAGGGGCAATCAATTAGTTTTCGTACTGTCCTGAATGTAGGCAATACACTTGACATAGGAAAAAAAAAGTTATTTGAAACCAGAGAAACGCCTGGAATCTATACTAAATGCACCATTTGAAAGGCAGAGAAGAAGACTAGCCATAACGCGTAGGCTATATGCAGAGACTCAAGGCAAATCTCGATAGATCCTTGATATGTTTGCACAAAATCACGTGTAGAAACTCAGTTCTTAAAGATAATCTGACACTGTTTGGTAGAGTCACTCAATAGACATGAAAGCAGTGATCTTCAGTGACACGCGCACGTATGTTCAATGGTACAGTAAATATAAGTCAGTTCTGAAATATATAACGCGTCCACAATGAGACTTCAACATTTTGAAAATCTATAATTTTCATATTTCAGAGTATACAGCTGTGATTCCGGAAGGAGCAGAAGCAGAAACTGAAAAAAAAAAGTTTTTATGGTAATGTTGTAGTGCGTGCAATAGCCGTAGTGGCGCTGCAACAATAGATTATTTCTAAAATGGAGATTCCAAACGAGCGTGCCAGGCTGTGTGATGGTATGCAGAAACAAAATCCATTATTCAAGTGCAACGAAACTTACGTCGTGTTTACAATTAAGACCCTCCGACATTCAAGACTATAAAGAGGTGATATGACCAGTATTTTTGGCGACCGGCAGTGTTTTTAAAGGACACGGTGGTAGTAAACTCAGCATCCAGGAAGAGGTTGTAGAAAATGTGCGGAGGTCATTCGAGTCCACAGAAGTCAATAAGACAGTTTTTAAATTACACCTTCCCCAATCGCCGTGGCGATCCAATTCCTTGGCCTCCGCGTTTCCCCGACATTACCCCACTAGATTTTTTCTTCTGGAGGTACGTCAAAGACAGGGTATAAACTATAAAATTGAATGGTATAATGAACTTAAAACGTCGCATAAGAGATGCCATAAACTCTGTCACACAAGATATGCTGAACAACACATGGAGTGAAATTAACTATAGGTTTGCCATTTTTCGCGCCACCCGAGGCGCCCATGTGCAAGTGCACTGAACTAAATTATGTGAGTAGCACTAAAAACTTGATGAGTTACATTATTATTTTCATGTATAGTAATTATAATATATACATTTTCCTTTCCACTATATTTATTTAAAATGTTGCAGTCTCATAGTGGACACCCTGTATTGCTTGCACCTTGTTTCAACAAAACGACTTATAGAACTATAGCCTACACATAATTCGTTTTCCGAAATTTACTGGCTAATATTTGCAGAGAACGAGCATATAGAGTGAGCTATTTAGATTTGTATACTTGATAAAAAAAAAGTAAATCCATGGCGCTACAACCTATGAAGGGCCAAGACCGACCAGCCGGCTGCAGGCCTCACGTTCACATGCCGAAGCAGAGGTGCACGATCATCCAACCAGAGTGAAGGTATCGTGTGGTTAGCATGATGATCCCCCCAGCCGTTATACCTGGTTTGCGAAACCGGATTTTCGCAACCTATCGTAGCTCCCCAAGTGCATCACGATGCTGGGTGGGCACCGGTCCCATACACTGGCTGAAATTTCATGAGAAAATTTCTTCCTCCATGAGGACTCGAACCAGCGCGCATTCCTTAACGCGAGTCCTAGGCAGGATGCCTTAGACCACGACGCCACGCGGGACTTTGTATACTTGATATGAAACTACTGTATAATTTAGATGAACATTCCTAGAATTACTGATTAGCTACTAAAATAAATAATTCATTAAATTTTAAGGTGACGTGAGTTGCGAGGTGAAAGTCGACGACGGGTCAAACGAGGGAGGATTCGCATGCGATCAGAATTTTATTGTGACTGGTGTTTGAGGACTCCGAACTTCCAGTCCGCTGTAGAAGCTAGCTCACACCCGAGTGATTTGGAAAAGTGTCTTTAAAAATTAATTTTGAGATAAAGATTTAAATCCGTGGCCTATTTCTTTCATATATCATCTCAACATTTGTCTTAGCATCCGTCTTCTCCCAACGGCCCTCTTATATCGCCCTCTGTTGAAACTCCTGCAGTGTGATTCCCTCGCTAGAGGCCCCGAACTTTTGTCTCTAATACTGCCATTTACTTAAAGTTTGTCTTGAAATGTTGTAGGCCTATGCAAATACCTTCAACAATGAAAACCAGGATCTAACCCTCGCAATAGGTTTGGACTCTTCCAATGACCTTGATTGATTTTTAATCCGCTACACTGCATCTCGGTAGTGTTGGCTCGAATGTCTAGAGATTAACAATGTACACAATCGAAGAGCGCGTGATCTTTGTTCATAAATACTGGAAACGGGTTCATTACACCAATGTCAAAGGGCGTTTCAGATTAAATTTGGCGTGACTCGTGTATCTTCAAAGTGTTGTATCCAGAAGTTAGTAAGAAAGTCAGAACAAATGGAAGCCTTCTCAAACAGCATTTAGGAGGCCAGAAAGTGTCTGAAGAGACAATACAGAATGTAAAGGAGCGATTACTGGCGTCACTATCAAAATCATTGCGAAGATTTTCCCAAGAAAATAATCTCCAATATTCCACTTGTCAAAACGCAGTAAAAAATCAAAACTATGCGTTTACCGTGTGTCAAGTGTTCAAGAATTGTAACCGACGGCTCTGAAAAATGTGTCCGATTTTGTTTATGGTTGGTTTAATCTGAAACGTCCTTTGACGTGTTTTAAATTAACCCTTTACCAGTATTTACGAACAAGGAACACGCACTCTTCGAGTGTATTGTATACATTGTTAATCCATAGACATTCGAGCCAACACTACCGACATGCAGTGGAGCGGAATCAAAATAAATCAAGGTTAATGGAAGAGTCCAAACCTATTGCGAGGGGTTAAATTCTGTTGATATGTGTATACAAAATTTCAAGACAATTTTTAATTAAATAGCAGATTTATAGACAGAAGTTTAGGGCCTCTAGTGAGGGAATCACATTGTAGAAAAGAAATCATTTTCTGGGGCACCGCGATGTGTTCTAGCAGTCGTGCCAGTGGGGTAGAGGAAAAAATAAAGAAAATGTTTGCAGTCTGACGCAGGGATGTGTTCTCGCTGAATTTCCGTACATGATGAGATTCCCAGTCACAAAAAGTGACCCGGTAAAACAAGAAGAAAAGCCACCGGCGTAGTTCATGTGGTAGGCGCGTTTATCTGCTAATATGATTTTCACCCGGTCGTGGGCTTGATTCCAGCTTTAACTGATTACCTGATTGGGGTTTTCCGAGGTTTTTTCGAACTGTAAAGCGAATATCAGGTAACCCACGGATCTCTGGCCTCAACTTGCCAAATACCATTTTGCTGTCACCAATTCCTTCGACGCTAAATAACTAAATATTTGATACAGCATTGCTAATAATCGAATAAATTACAAGAAAATTAACATCAAGTACCAAACAGGTCACTTGAAAGTATAACGCCGTTGATTTTTACTTTATTTCCTGCTTTTTGTGGTAGCGTATTTTCAGTTTGCACAAGTATTTGTCCTGCATTTTTTTAAAGTTGGTTATTTAACGACACTGTATCAACTACTAGGTTAAGTAGCGTTGATGGGATTGGTCATAGCGAGATGGTATTTGGCGAGATGAGGCCGAGAATTCGCCATAGATTACCTAGCGTTCACCTTACTGCTGGGGAAAACCTCGGAAAAAGCCCAGCCAGGTAATCATCCCAGGCGGGGATCGAACCCGCGCCCGAGCGCAACTTCAGACCGAGAGGCAAGCGCCTTAACCGACGGAGCCACGCCGGTGGCTTATTTGTCTTGCAGTCGTCATGTTATTTCTCTGTAAAACACGGAACTCAATAGGAATGTTTCTTTTACGGTATCGGATTTTGGGATGTATTCAGTTGGGAAAAGATCTTTATCATATCTTTAATATCTATCGCCATCTGTCGGGTTTGAACCCGTGAACTTCCGATCCAATGTGAAACATAGTGACAAGATAATGGAATGGTGCTACTAGCGCTTTGTCTTGTTTGAATGGTCACATCACCGCGGCAGAGAAGCACGTGGAAATCTCACTCCACTCCCTGCGAAGAGTGATCTCCAATTTCGAGTTAAACAACTATAAATTATATTCTATGGAAAACTTCATTAAGTTGATTGGTAATTAGTTGCAATGTTATTGAGGAACTAGACTCCATTAACTAATTGCATTTCTGCGCACATTACACTGCGTGAATCAGTCTCGGGTTTAACGAGCTCATTACACTGTACACACGTGTGCATTCCACCTTGGATCACTTCATTTAAGTTTACCATTCGTAATCACGCCACGTAAACACTCCTCCATTCATTTGTGTGCGCCACACTCACAATGTGTATTATTTTACATAGCCTATATCATTTATTTAGCAACGAACTTCATATTATGTAGTCTACTTCACATAGAAACATTTGACGTCTCTTGCACAAATTCTGTGGTTTGCGCAGTTTAGCTGAGGTGCTTCTTGCTTTATGCATTACCTGGGACTTTCTTGTTAAGGAGACACACTTCATATGTGACAAATACAGGTTCTACTAAAAGTTTAAGAACACCCCTTCAAAAGTGACGTTTCACTCCTGTCAGTACTTACATGAAACTCATTGATTTTTATACAGGGACCAAATGCCTGTGAAAAATGAAGTGATTTTTTTTACTGCAAACCCAATCTCTCTATCATTCAAAATGTGGATTATATAACAATTTCTTTGTTATGAAAATTTATTTAACAATTTCATTTTCTGTAGGAAAAAATTAATTACTCCAGAATGATTGTACTTAGGTCAATGAATTTGGAGCTGGAGTTAAACGGAGCTGAAAGGGTTATTGTGCAATAATTACTTTTGTTTAAAAAATACGAAATTTATTTTGGTAAAATATGAAAATACAATATATATATATATATATATATATATATATATATATATATATTTCTTTGCAAAAATATATTCGTTTCTAAACAATTTAGGCCAGTTTTACATTATTATTTACAAAACAAGCCTGCAGTAAATTGAAGAGGTGAGAATGATAATTTATAGTCCTAAGCCACATAGGCAAATTTTACAGGAGAGCATGTTAAAGGCTTGAGGCCATATTCATAGACATTCTTAGCACGGACTTCTTGTGCATGATCAGCGAACTAACGTTTTTTTGTATTCATAAACCAGTGTTAGCGATATGATATGATATAATATGAATCCTGTACAAGTAATCAGTCGATAGCCGGGGCTAGTTTAGCACGCTCGTAGCGCGGGCTAGCGAAATGTCTATGAATAGCACCCTTAGAGTCCAATGCTATTAGGTGCGGTATCATAATTTCTTCAGCTTATGCTTAAGTCTTTTGTTGAGTAACTTTTGTAATATTTCAATAGTAGCTTCCTCATATGTGAAAGAATTGAACTTGCACAAATAACATTTTTGTTAAAAGTGTGGCTTTAAAGTATCTCATTCTCACCTCTTGACTTAATAGTTTTATCTATATTTAATGTGCTACCAAATAAAATAAATTAGAACTACGTAATTAAACAGTTTTTCGGAATCATCAAATCCTTACCTGAACGCAATAATTTGGTGACTCAATTTTTTCACACTCAGAAGAAAATATTTTTACAAAGAGAGCTGGACCCAAACTGCTTACAATACAACACTAGTAACTTTTATATATAGTCTAGCAAAAATTACGTCTTTTGCCAGTTAAAATTGTTTTGTACGATGAAAAGAACTCATGTAGTTGCAAAAAAAAAAAAAAGAAGAGGAATTAGGTAGAAATTGAAGGTTGAAAACCATTTAAAACATTAATTTGCACATGTAAGGCAACACTGAAAAAACTTTCATTGGATTCGAAAGAATGAGCAAAGGTGGAATAGGAATCACTTATTTTGTTTTGGCTTCTCGAATTTATTGACGCTACTGAATCAATGAATCTAATGGGGGATTTGCACATTTCACTTCACATTTGGAATCCCGGAATGTGGTGAAATGGGTGGCTTGGGTTTTTCAAGTGTTCCTAGGAAACCATATCTGTTGTTTCCTTTTAATATCTGAAAGCCCGGATCGGTGATAGTTATAGAAATATTAACAGAGAGAGGAAAAATCTTCTATATAATATGAATGAAATATATAAAGACTTTGGTGAAATGTGAAAATTATACCAAAACATTCTGAAGTATGAAACATTTTTTGATGTTAATTGCATTTTACACATCGTGAATCGTGAAAATCCTTGTTCCCGTACCGTTAGCAGCAATGGTTTAGAAGAGTCATGTCAGCATCAGCCCACGATGAGTATTTCGCCCGCAGTGTATAAAGTCGTACTCGCGGGCGTCTGTATTATTTCTCTCTATCGCTGTGAAAGAGGTGGCAGTGTTGAATTAAGTACACTGGTAATACGAAATATACGAGTTCTTGCTTTACAGAGTTCATTGAAAGCTACACGATGGCACGTGTTAATGACATCCTATAGACTATTATATACTTTTGTATTATGTTTGTTGAAGTATTTTTATTTTAAAATATATAATTTATTCTATTGGAGTGCTGGGAATAATTAATTGACTCTCTTTTATATTTATAAATTAAGGAAGCTGATCCAATTTTGGTCATTATACGATTAATTACGTTATGGATATCACTGTAATTATGAAGACTATTAATTGGTATTCAAATCTCACTACTAGTTCTAGAATCAGCAGTATCTGTTATTCAATCTGAGCATGAAGATTGGTTATTCAAGCTTTCAAGCTGCAATCACAAGGAGAAGCATAATGTGTAAAATGTAAAACATATATTATCTGTAAGAAATTTAATGTACAGCGACATTACAATGTATATAATTTCCATGAATACAAGAACGTCGCGGAAGATCATAGGATGAAAATGATTGATGATTATAAAAAATCATTAGAAACTGTAAGAAGTCCAACATTTTACTAAAATATTGAAAACCTAACTAGAAGTTTTAACGCTGTGCTGTTAACAATTTTAAATGTTTTACTGTGATTATTATTTACATGTTTAAATTCTATCTCACTCGTAAGTTTGCAGAAGTAATGTCAATATTTGAGAGCACTTACAGGTGCGAACAGTTTTTTTTACAACTGAGTCTCGACAAAAGTAGGCGAAGACCACGTATGACAGATTCTCACATATAGCCTAGTTCATAATGAGGACAGTTTTCAGCAATACTGACATTGGATGAATTATTTCTAGAGAACGTCACAAAAATTTATAATATTGAAAGTTTCACGAATAAGGACAAACCCGGATATTTGTATATGTGTGTAAATTCTGTACAAGTTGCCGTCATTTCTCTCAAGCAAGTCGGCCTTTCCCTTGTCGACATCCAGAATGCATGTTATGATGTTACCTCCTACACAAACTGGAGGATGCGTTGCATCTTACTTGAAATCGTTGCAACGAATTTTTACTGGTAACAATCAGTTATTCCTAGATCTAACTCAATTACATTAGTCAAAATTAGAATTTTCTAAAGAGTCATACAGTGGAACTCCACAAATAGACGCTCACTCTCGTATACTTCACGATACAAGGTAAGTCAACGCATCCTGTCCCGTGCTGCACAGGGCTAACCAGTTGAACCAGTGCAGTAGTGTGCAGATACTCGTACAAGTTGGCAGCAAGGCAGGGAACAAAAAATGTGTACTTATGTTGAAGCAGAAGTTACAAATATTGGAACGGTTAAAAAAAATGACTCAATCAGAGCCATCCCTCAAGAATTTGACATTTCGATCAGAACAGTGCATAGGATAAAACAAAATTCATCTAATTACGAGGCATTCTGTACTGATTATAAGACGCTTTGTTATTATCAGTTGATTGTAGGATGAAAACACAGCTTATTTTGTGTATTTCCTAAATTTAATCAATAAGGATGATTTATGTTCTCTCTTGAAGGGTATACGCCATTTTAAAATAATTTAATACACAAACACAACTATTACAAGAAATGCTCAATAAGTTTTTGTAGCTTTATTCCCTTCGGCTCTAATCAACAATAACAATAATCCAGGTTGCCAGGCGACGATAGAAACGATGCGAAAACAAATGAATGTGGTGTATAAACAATTGAATGTTCTTTCATATTTAAGTCTAAAAATATAGGGGTGCCATTTGATATTTCAAAGTGGGAGTGGCTGAGGGTGGGAGGTGAAATCTAAAATGCAATTATGCCTTGTTTAAGACTTCCCCCTTGATATCTAAATTTACGTGTTTTTTTTTTGTTTAAATTGAATTCAATTTAATTAACTAGTTATTTAGAGTGGGGAGTTTTGAAATGTAGATATATTCAGAGAGTTTTTCCTCCAGAGGTTTGTTTTATGTTTCAGATGTATCACGTATGTATTATACTTAATCACGGATTTGTTTTGTCATACATTTTGCATATACTACAATATATTATTTAAAATTATATACGTTTATTATTTATGTTTCGGTCCGCACGCTATAAAAAACATTGTACAGCCCTTATGTTTACCAATGTCCGCAGTACTCCGTAGAAAGACAGCGTTCGTACCTCGTCTCGCACACGGACCATTGCTGTGTCTATTTGTGGAGTTCCACTGTAGTTATTTCTAGGTGTAAGTGAATTACGTAAGACAAAACTAGAATTTTCTAAAGAGCTTTGTCAGAACTACAATTTCCTACAAACTTCGGGTTTTAACGGATTTTTGACTGTAACATAAACAAACAATTTTTCTACCTCTGAGAGACTAAGTTCGAATCGGGTATTTCCGTGAACGATCGGGACAGCCAGGCTTTGTTCAAAAGATTACGTATTTACTTCTAGTAGTTATAATGGGGAACGCAACTATTAATCACTAAAATCTTGCGAGAAAATAATTCATATACGAGATTTAAAACAGACAGATCGTTCAGAGTGTTTAAACAGTGAATATTGTAATACAAACACTATATTCTGTAGAACAGGTTCTCAAGTGGCGTATGACCATTGCTCGTTACAATGCCATTCTGACTGCAGTAAAACTCTTAGAGTAGTTTGTAGAGCAATAGCTAAGAATTCGTGAGGTTGCAAGTTCAAATCTTCGTGGAGTTACTAAACATTTTTTTGTTACCTTTCAAATGCTTCAGTGAAAGTGTAACAAGTTTTCGTCATATTTTTACCCTTAGAATACTTTTCGCTTTATTATTTTTTCGTGTTAATAGAAACTTTTGAAGCTAGATGGAAGTAAGATTAAGCACGACAATTAGGGGCTTTCATATTAAAATGCTGTGTTAATTATTTTATTAATCCCTGCTGCTTCACACTCTACTGCCTAAGAAACATTCAGTAATTATGTCGACGGTTAAATAATTGGCAGTAATTAATTTGCAAGTTGTGTTATAGGGATTATTATACTAATCTAAATCCGTGATCATCAGAGCCTAAACGTAGTAATTGTAAACAAGAATAAAAACCATAATTCTGATGAAAAAATATATCTGATTTCCTGGAATTATAACCACAAATTTTCACCAATTTTGTAATTATTATTATTATTATTATTATTATTATTATTATTATTGGGTTATTTTACGACGCTTTATCAACGTCTTAGGTTATTTAGCGTCTGAATGAGATGAAGGTGATAATGCCGGTGAAATGAGTCCGGGGTCCAGCACCGAAAGTTACCCAGCATTTGCTCGTATTGGGTTGAGGGAAACCCCGGAAAAAACCTCAACCAGGTAACTTGCCCCGACCGGGATTCTAACCCGGGCCACCTGGTTTCGCGGCCAGACGCGCTGACCGTTACTCCACAGGTGTGGTCTTTTGTAATTATCTGTAACATGAATTAACATAAGCAAAATTATTTGACTATATTACACTAAAAGGAGCTGTAAAATAAAAGAAAGGATAAAACAAAAAATTCACTACGGAGATTTGAAGCATGCTGTGGAGGTAGCCCAAATCAACGCCTTGTATTATGAAGTTAACTAAAGCAGCGCACGCAGGTTTGCGGTAGTGAACTGCGCGCCCACCCGAAGGGACTTAGAAAATTTTCGCTGCTCAAAAGACTGGCCACATTCGTTTTGACCAAGTGTAGTATCAGCCAGATCCTCAATCAGAGGTACCCCGCCGATTATGATTATAAATATTTCTTGTTTATTTTGTGGATTTTTATATAAAAAATGTGACAATTTCAAAACGGAAATTTATACTAAATAATATGCCTAATGTGATGATAGCGTTACCGAAATTCCGTGATATTAGATTTCCTGAAGCAGTTCCAGCCTCAAACAGTTGTGTCCTCTTGCAGGAGGTCAAGCGTGAACTAACATCCGGAATTGTTTTCAGAAATTCCTTAAGAAAAACTTCGTGTAAATTTAAACCTCTTCGAGGTGAACACGGGACGCAAAGGTACAAAAGAACTGTATTTGAATAACTCCACTCTGGATGACAGAGTCGGTGTTCCGTTTACTCGTTTCATTGACTTAGTAAAATAAACGGTGCCAGATACACGGCACAGACATTCTCATTACGTACTTGAAATAGTAACCTACAAGGGATATTAAGAGTAAAAACAAAATGGAAGTGTTGTGTACGTTCTGTAGAGGAAATATTCTAGTATCCAGGAGACAGCATAGATTATAGAGCCCATGACTAAGGCCCAATTGTATAAAACTCCCTGACTAAAGATCAACTTTGATCGAAGATCGAAAAGTGAACCGAGTTCAGACACTTCTTCTATTGTATAAAACTTTTCTGCGATCAAATTACCTTGGTTCAAATGCAATCTAAGTTCACGTGAAAAGGATTTGGCAACATCGCAAAAACAGGTGAAATACGTGATGCGCGGACAGGTTTGTTCAGTGTTGCCAATCTAGCGACTTTAACTCTTTTTCAACAACAATTTCTTTTAACTTTTATATTGCTTAAATAGGGATTTAGTGACCTTTTTAGCACCCCATAGTGACAAAATTTAATCTTTCTTTGTTGATAATGAGAAATCTAGCGACTTTACAACTACTTTTTGGCGACTTTCCGTACACTCTGTTGGAGATACTGGTTTTTTGTGCAATGTAAATAATGGCGGACAATAAGAAGAAGGTTGACTGTTCTCCGAGTTGTTATCATGTTATGGTGTTTGATACTGCTAAACATAATAAAGCTTTATAAAACGACAATTTTCGTTTAGTATACAGTTAACTGAAAATTTATGAATGTACCTATCATATCCATAAATAATTAATGGTTGTTATAAACATAATATAATTATAGGTTATGTTATTTGATACGGCTGAACGCGATAGAGCCTTATAAAATATAAGATTGTTTGTGTATTAAGGCAAGAAATTGAAAGAAATATATATATAAATGTACCTATCATATCTATTAATATTAATAATAATGGATATTTTATTTGCACAATCTGTCACTCGTATATTTCAAACAGAAAAGAAATAACTGAACTTGGATCATCTTACTTAATCGGAGAAATTTCTTCAGTCAAAGTTGACTTTAGTTTGAGACAAATTAATCTCAGATTAGACTTTATACAATACAAAATTCCAAGTTCAGCTGAAACAAGGATCAATTTAACCTCTGATCTAAGATTAAATGGTTTATACAATCGGGCCTAAGTCAGCTGCCGCAACGGTAAGGACACCAGCCATAAGGATTTTCTGTCCAGTGTGAATTTGTACTAAGCGTAAAAGGGGACGCACAAAAAAGGATGACGTTACAAATCTCACGGTTGCTACTTCAGACAGTAAACGAAGGTAAAGAGAAAGCTAACTCTAAGATTCATTGCAAAGCTTTGGCACTAAACATTCTGGCAAATTTGATTATGGGTAGCCCACGTACGTTACATACTTAAAGAAGCGATTACAAGAGAAAAGATATTTTCTAATCTCTTCATGAAACTATTGATATTAAAATTAGTTTATGGACTCAATTCGTAAGCGTATAGTATTGCAATTAACCAGCGATTAACACAAAAAGAAAGCTAATTGCGAATTAAGCTGAGTGGCTTAAAAATATTCTGTGGCCACATGGATACAAATATTCGTTTCCGCTTCTATTGTTTTTTGTAATCTAATTTTGTCGGTATTTGGTCAAGGATTTGGAGTTGTAATCACGTTGATAGCTACAAATGGCAACAAAAAGGATTTGCATAAAAGTAAACAATAGGTTTCATATCGTAGGTAGAGCTACAGGTAAAATAACATGTTGATTAATTTCCATGTCCGTCAAAAGTTTTCTATGAAGAACGTCTAGTTTATCAATCTTTTATCTCGATTAATACATTTATTCTTCGAAATACAGTAAAACCTCGTTAATCCGGACCCCGATAAGCCGGACATCGCTTAATCAGGGCAGGCAAAAAAAGATGTTTGAAAAAATTAAAGAACTTTGTTTTAAGACTTACATGTACTTCAAACTAACTTCCGCAGTGAGAGTTTGGAGTGATGCAGACCCAGGTCCGTGGCACATCATCATAATTATGGGTATCACGTACGTACTGCAGTGTATGTATTGATTTACATTTTACTGTACTGTATAGAGTATTTAGGCCTTTGCCCTTTAAATACACAATAATAAGCTTATTTTGTTGCTATAAACTTTTAATGTACTATCTACTGTTATCTTAGGTTATTTCAGTTAATCCGGACTTCCGTTAAACCGGTCAGCTTATCCCCACAATTAGTCCGGATTAACGAGGTTTCACTATACTGTATGGAAGAATTGGGTTTTGACTTCCAGGACGTCATGATACAAAGCGAACGGTAAGCGAATTATTGAGAAATATATGAATAATAGCAGAACAAACCGTAACACTCAGGAAAGGCCTGCTGTAAATTTGTCACAAACTCTGCAAGTGTAGGCCTACTTCATATTCCCGAGGCTTGAAGGCGCGTGTCCCCTGTTGGTAGCATTGTTGCGCCGCTCGAATAACGGTGCGACTGCAACTAATTCGCCCCTCCTCCACCAGCGTGCAACGCGCGGAGGCATGTAAATCTCATTGATGCTCTGTATATGCAAGAACACGAGTAGGATTTGTGCACGAGACCATAAGGAATTTGACCTTGACCCCGAAATACGAAGAGCCACAACTGTCGGATTGCATTCGGCCGTATATTCTTAGGCCCGTTTCCACACTTAAAACAAATATTTTTCTCCAGCTTGAATAACAGAGCGTCTTTGCCTTCCCGAGCAAATACTCGGCTGTGTGCAGACGACCCTCCCACTAAACAAAGCCGAGCCGACGTTTGTTCACAGACGTTTCTACGAAGCGGGACCGAGCCCGCCATGTCAACAACGAATATGGCTGAGGGGCGCGCCTACGCCCTGCTAGGACCACTGCGGGATTCGATCCCGGAGCGCCCTCGTGACAGTGGAAATGGCATCGTCAAAGCCGGTGCGATTGAAGAATTTCGACATTCGCTTGGGTCATCGACGTCGGCGGTGGAACCGCTGAGAGCCACGCAAATCACATTTGAAGTGAAACACATAGGCCCAATCATTGAACGCTTCCAAGTGCCGTGTGAGGAAACTCCAGTGCGACTTGCCTTAACGGCCTCAACTGATGAAAAGTATGCAAGATTACGGGTCTGTTTATGAACACTGCATCTGCACACTCAGAAGGGCGGTGTGTGTAAGAAAATCAGTTAGCCAGGAGAGTGCCGTTTCTACAGGAACTCAATTGTTTAGAACGGTGTCTTCGTAAGAACTCAGTTGTTCAATATTACAATGTTTCTACACAATTTCAATCGGCCAGAAAAACGGTGCCTCTACATGATATTTCTCGTTCAGAAGAAGTGCGTATATGCAAGAAAAACCAACTCACTCGCAATATATTTGTTCCAGCAAGCAATTCAGAACGCATTCCGAACTAATACCGAACTTCTTTCGACGCATGCGCCAGTTGTGTAGGGTGTCGGGATTTTACGTTGTTGGATCGTTTCTTGAACTCTTCTTTCACGGCCTTCGGAGTTTCTTCTCATATTAAAAGTATATTCATCTTCCGAACTTATTTCGTCATGAAATAAATTACTATCACCTTCCAAATCACTCATGATCGACTATTTTTTTTATTTTAATCTGCCTAGTCTCGAAGCATTTTAACTTCAGATTAAACCGTCTGCTCATGCGTCAACAGTTCAGAATTCCCAGTTCTGTTCATCGTCGAGAACCAATTTCACTCGTTTCGAAAGAGTTCTGAAGCACGTTGGAACAGGGAGTTCAGTATCGGTTCGGAATCAGTTATAGACTTGTTGGAACGCACATTGAGCTACTGTGCATGGGCAGGCAGTTCAGAATCGATTCCGCATCGTGCTGGAACAAACCTAATAATTGCGTTCCCAAAAGAGCGCTGTTCTCCAGGAGTAGTATTCTTGCACAAGACGTCAGTAGCTCAAGAAATTATGTTTCATTTGTAACTACATCATTCAGTATAACGATGTGTCCAAAGGATTAAAACAATTAATTGGAACAGCGTCTCTGCACATCACCGTTCAGAAGAACAGTATCTTAAGAAAGTCTCAATCGTTCAGAAGACTTCAGTAATTCTGCAGCATGCCGTTACTATAAAATCTAAAAATTTCAGGAGTAAGGCGTCTCCACAAGAACACAATTCAATAAAATGGATTCTGCGCTAGGCCTTAAAAATTCAGGGTGACTCCACATCCACAAAACCTCAATCATTCAGTAGAACTGAGTCTCTACAAAACCTCAACCATTCAGTAGAAAGGAGTTCCTACTACATGTAAATAATTCAGTGGAACAGAGTCCCTACCAGAACTCAAATCATACAGTAGAATGGAGTGTGTACAATATCTCATCAGTTCAGTGGAATGACGTCTGCATAAGAATTCAGTCTCTCACAAGAAGTGTGTCTGCATTTAATTTCACTTGTTTTGTAGTGTTAATTGAATGTTCAATAGCTTTAATTTAAGAAACGTATTTTATATTAGCGTAGCGTTAAGGTTAAATAAATAGGTGAGGCAAGACCAGACAAGCAGTCGCAATGGTGAACGAAACATTTAGAACAATCTGACGTAAAAAACACGCGCTATAAACTGAAATAATTAATTCGTATGTCGACAGTTAACTTTGCGATTCATCAGCAAGATATATGAAACCATTTGAAGACCACAGGGGAAAAACGTGATAAGTCCAAAATTATGGATTTTCTGTTTTAGATGTCGTGCAATTGCTCAGGTAGTGTAGATTTGTGTAGTTTAACTATAGAGAATAGGAATCTTATAGATCCAAAGAAATTTGAAGAATGTTAAGCCAAAGACAACACAATATAATGGATCTTGAAACTTTCAACTTGCTCTCCTGTAAAAACAGTAAAACGTGACTTATCAAGTTTTCCCCTGTGGCCTTCATTTGTTATTAATGGAGAAAGATTCACTCCGACGCCGAGGATCGAACCCGGGACCCCCAGTTCTACCCATGACATGACTTCATACATATGTATATATATATGTCGAACATGAAGTAAGGTCACTAAGGAAAAAAAGCTAAGAAGAAAGATTCGATCCTGTGCTGTGGATTGAACTTCGGCATAGCTCAATGGTTAAAGCACCCAGTGCATAGAACTGGGAGTCCCGGATTCGATCCTCGGTGCCGGAGCGAAGTTTTCTCCATTAATAACAAATGGTAACCATAACAGATAATTCTGTAGAATCGAAAATTAATCTTTACAAAGATGTAATGAAATGCAAACTAATAAGCAAGAATACAGTTTCCTTATAAAATACAGTAGTAATGAGACAGGAAACAAAATAAAGTGTAAAAGAACACAGAAATATAAATTAATGTGAGTAAAAATGTTTCTCTTAGAAAAAGGAGGGAAATTGACTCCGACTTCTGATAATCAAGACTGACACAAAATATGCCCTCTGAACTCACACACGAAGCAACACTCGTCAAGATGTTTGATGTTAAAATCTCATCCATGTCTGAATACACAAGTACTACGTACGTATTTTAAGGAACAAAAATGCGAAGAAGAAAAAAAAAGTATCCTTACATAGGTACTGAAGATAGCAGAAGAGATATGCTATCAGACGTAGACTGTGTTACGATTCAGGGATGAAAAATGAGATTATTAGTGGGCCAACCCAAGCGAGGAAGCGAAAATTCACTAACGATGAAATTACAGCGCGCAAGAACCACAGTAAATCGTCATAAATATGGAACTGTTTCACATACTTTCTTCTCATTTACGGTCGTCATCGTGTGAATTCAGAACTAAGGAATGCAAAATTGCGCGAAAGACATGAATGAATCAGCATTCAATAAAGGAATTAGTATAATATTTATGTCACCGTGTGCAAAATAATGACGAATAAGCTGAGGATTTCACTATAAAATGCTTATATTCTGTTCCTTAGTCAAAATACATAGGCTGTTTGGTTTTAAATTCGTTTTATGTAAATTTTTGGCGGGTATATAACATTTATATAATACCAATAATTGCCTATTTCAGTCATAAGTGCTTATATATATATATATATATATATATATATATATATATATATATATATATATATGCCAGTGCCTCTTCAAGCGACTAAAATATTTAGGCTTCCCATACGTCTCGTAAAATACGGGAATGATCCTTTTTCGCTAATGTGTCTCGTTGTCCCGGACGAGGTCCTCGGCTCGGGACATGTTTTTGTTCCGTATCTAAGAATTAGAGACTGAAAAAAAAAACAAATTGGGAACATTAACTGCTACTTTATTATACAAATCAGACTTCATCACTATTGGCCTAGAACATA
The DNA here is from genome assembly GCF_040183065.1 of Periplaneta americana. NCBI lineage: Eukaryota > Metazoa > Arthropoda > Insecta > Blattodea > Blattidae > Periplaneta > Periplaneta americana. Next base: position 33,803,212 of record NC_091126.1, read on the forward strand.
TATGCAACAGATAACTCATCGCTATGTTAAAATCGGCAGCACTTTGAAGAGGACAACCGCCAGGATCGCCACCCGTCCGCCGTAAACGAACACCAGATGGCAGTACAGTTGCTAATGCAATTCAAATGGGAATTATGACGTGACTCCTTATGTAACAACTAGATGGGAGCGTAGCAAACCTCAAACGTCAAAGCCTATAAGGCCGACCTATCTGTTACATATAGGCTATGATCTAGGCTATTGGCCACATTGGAATTCGCTGCATTGGCTATAGGCCTATTGAAGGCGACACTGAATGTCTACAATGTTCTTAGAATAGTTCATATTATGAAGCGAACTGCTACCAGATCAAAGATTGTCGAATCTCTCTTTTTTGATGAGCTTTCAATTGTGAAAAATGTTCTGAATTGCAATGAAGATAATGAATTCACGGAAATTCTTAAATCAAAGAATTTAGATGAAGTGTTGGTAGGTATTCTGAAAAGTGTTGATGAAAAGCTCCCAAATTAAAAAAAAATTGATATTGTTGATTGTATCTCCCTGGTAAAAATGCAAGTGTTGAAATATTGTTCCCTCGCATGAACTCGCTGTGGACGTGTGGACTGATGAGGGAAACAAGTTGTATATAAAGACAGTGGAATCAATTCTTATTGTGAAATTATTTTTAGTGAAGATTCTGTTACTTTTCATGGCTTAACGCTTCAGATCAATCTATCGTTACAACACATTTATTCTTCAGAAAAGCATTCTACGAGTGACTCTGATTTATGAGATTGTATTTTGGCTACCGGAGTATCTCAGATCCAGAGTTGCGCTCGGTCGTAGTTTCGATTCCCTCCTTGGGATGATTACCTCGTTGGGTTTCTTCCGAGGTTTTCTTCAACCGTAAGGCGAGTGTCAGGTGATCTGTGACGAATCCTCGGTCTCATATCGCCAAATATAATCTCGATATCACCAATTCCATCGACGCTAAATATTGGAGTATTTAACTCAGCGTCGTTAAATAACCATGTATTTTTAACTTGAACCTGTTTTGTAAGGAGTACATTTTTCGATTCATTTTGTTCAGTTTGTTGTTTAAGTATTTTATTTTAATAATAGTATTAATTTGATTTCATTGTATTGTTTTAATGTTTTCAAAAAGAACATGGATAAGCGCAATTGACAGCATACTCCAAAGCTCAGTTTTTTAAATGAGTGCTGAAGTTTCTGGGAGCTCTAAAAATAGTAAAAATAGGTGAAAGTTTTAAATGTTTAGTTTAAATAGTATTGATCTATTTTTCAGCATATCTAATCGTTTTTAACGGTTCTTGCCACCACGTATCATTCAGTGCATCACATGATTTGTCATTCATTCAAAACTTAGAAAAAATAACTATTATTTCTAGGCTGATTACAGAACGTTAAACTTGTGTAAAGAACCTCATAATATTAGTAATAATAATAATAATAGTAATAATAATAATAATAATAATAATAATAATAATAATAATAATAATAATAATAGTAATTGGAGTTGAAACACTGTCAATTTTTATTTCATCTTGCTTTGAGGACAAGAATATTATCTTTAATTCATTTCATTTCGTTATTCAAAAACAGATTTTAAACTACATTTTATATATTGGCTACCTGCATGATTTGAGAATTACTGTTGTAGAGCGTGGTTGATATTGGTTGACAGTGATTGGTCGTTGCGATAATATATTTAGTTTACTTATATATTTTTACTCTTCAATTTATTCGGAAAGAAAATTCATCCAAGTATAAGGAGGCTCTACCAACGTCGTTTTATGGCTGTTAAACCTGGGTACAATTCCAAGATAAATTAGAAAATGAAATCGGTATTACCTTGAGAACATATCTTGTAGCAATATTACACTAGGGACATATCCTGTAAGTTGTTTTCAGACTCTTAAGCGACATTACCCTGAAAATATAGGCTACCTTGTGTATATCCGAAACTCTAGAGCTGTATTACCCTGTGAATGGATTCTATAAGTAATTTCGAGAATTTTGTATGACCCGCCCTGGGAATAGAATCTCTAAGTAGCTCCAAACTTTGGAAGAATTGATAATTTTCAAATAGGCCTACACACGAAAACTGAAGAGTATTCATCATAAATAGGGGGCGGATGTTGATGACCTAAAAGTCCACTTAAATTATCATTAAAATGCCCTTAAACTAATGAAAAAATGTCATAAAATTAAAATAAAATGACATTTTAATATTATTCACCGTACTCACAACACAACTTCTTATAAATCAGTCACCTTGTTTCAATGACTACCCTGCAAATCTCGGAGAGAGGAGGCAACTTCCTGGAATTTGGCTAAGATAAAGGAAAAGAACATGAAACAAAATGAAGGTTTTAAGGGAAAACTATAGATTTTAATGAGGGTTTACAATGTGTTTAAATCAGGGGTGGTCCATATCAGTGCCTTCATTCTCCGTCTCCTCCTCCTACCGCGCTTCATTTTTGTTACCAGATCTTCCAGATGAGGGAGTGTGAATGACGAAACAAATTGTGGGCGCAGCATGCATTCTTGCAATCTTTGTGTTAAAAATACTGTCTACTACAGTAGACATCCTTCCGAACCATGTTGAGGACATAACATTCTGTCCAGGACATAGTGGAAGTTTCCTCCCTTCCAAACATAAATTCTAAAGACATCCTCGTACCAACAAAAGAACAGTAGCGGTCAAAGTCTCACTTAAACTAAGCTGCTGTCAAGCATTTTATATTACTTTCATTGTGTGAAGTGAAGCTTCAGTGGAATGAGGGATGGGCTTTAGAGTCTGTTCCAAATTACAGAACTCAAACTTCACTGTTATTCACTTATTCAGTAGGTAATTACTACTGACCTATTTGTTTTTGGTTAGAAAATGATTTAACAGATCTATCTGTAAAGAAAAAAATTAAAATGCATTCCAAATGATCTGAAGTTCTTCAAAGTATTAAAAATTACAAAAAATGCCGAAAAAATATAAAAATGACCTATTAGTTCAAAACCGTGAAAAAAATGCAACATAATAAATTACTTTTTTTACGTTGATATTAACACAGAAAGGATTTCTATATTAATAGGCATCGTCCTAATGTGAAAAATAAGAAGATGACTTTTCATCAACATCCGCCCCCTAAACATAAACAAAATAACTTCGAAAGCCTGAAATCTCAGTACTTGGAATGAACGATTGTCCTAATCTTCACAAAAGGCGGGACGAAGCTTAAAATACCCATAGTAACTAGTTGAAGATCACGACCGTCGCAGTTCGTATTTCATAACCATCGCACAGTCTCTCACCGACGCCAAATAAACTAATAAACTAAGACGCTTCTGTCTGCGCGGAGATGTCAGTACTGGGTAATTACATATCGGAATCCGATACGGCAGATGCAGGAACGGGCTTCTTGTTTCGGTTAAATGAAATTTCCTGCTCTACGTCAAAAATTCCCCCTTCCGAATGGGATTATCTTTAATTCGTCTTAAAAAAATAACGGAAACCGAAGAGAAGACAATCCAATATTCTTCCCTCTCCTTGGATCTCTCCATGGAATGGGAAACACGGATTAACGTTATTAGACATTGTTATGGAAGGGACATAATTCAATTCAATAAAATGAGACATTTAGTCGTTCCAATTTAACGGACTGTAGGCCTAGTTATTACTTCCAAAAGATGATAATAAAAGTTGTTTCACCTAGGTAACTAGAATGAATTAAGTTAAGTGACCTTATTCTGGTGGGCAATAATGTACTCCTATTCGACAGATTTTGCTCCCTTTTCCTGCACTTTTTTATTATATGAAGAAATTTTTGTTTTGAAACGAAAATGTTTACTTTCGTTTGTAACACTTTCATTTTTTCTTCCCTAATGTGCTGTGAAGTGACTGTAAATGTAATTTTTTACATTTCTTTCAATCTTCACCTCCCATGCACACAGCGACTGACTTCAAAAGTAATTATATTCTTCCTTCCATTCCGTCACGAGATCGTCATGGACACAATAAATTACACGCAAAATACAATACACAATTCACTCTAGAGAGGAGAGTAACCTCAGCATTTCTCCAGTAGTTGGAATTTTACGGGAAACTTTTTTATTACTACATCCTAGAAAGGGACGTGCATATTCTTGCAATCTCAGGGATTTAAATTTGAAATTTGCACTCATCTATGTCAAAATTAATTTTCACTGTGTATTATAAAATTTGTTTTGTTTATTTAAAATCGTCGTAACCACCGGCGTGGCTCAGTCGGTTAAGACGCTTGCCTGCCGGTCTGAAGTTGCGTTCGGGCGTGGGTTCGATTCCCGCTTGGGCTGATTACCTGGTTGGGTTTTTCCGAGGTTTTCCCGCACCGTAATATGAATGCAAGGTAATCTATGGCGAATCCTCGGCCTCATCTCGCCAAATATCATCTCGCTATCACCAATCTCATCGACGCTAAATAAACTAGTAGTTATACAGCGTCGTTAAATAACCAACTAAAATAAAAACATAAAATCATCATCTTCTAATAATAATTTCGATAATTGATTTCATTACATTAAATTGGTATGAAAACTTGTTGCGGGTTATTAACATAAATGTTCTGTTCTTTATTTTAATTCAGAGACGGAAGAAACCCGTGAAGTAAGGATAGCCTGCATAGTACTAAATCCTTGACATCCCGAAAAAAAGCCAGAATACCAATTAGCTCGCAGTTCGATCGTGTCATGTTTCTCTTCAAGATGTAGGAAGAATAACATCTCTCTGTTAAAATATTTCAGAAAGTTTCATTGCGAGATAATCACCAAAAGACGAATTATTGAAATAGCATGTCTTATACCCATGTCCTCAAAAAAAAAAAATATATATATATTTATTTCTTAGTTGGTTATTTAACGACGCTGTATCAACTACTAGCTTATTTAGCGTCGATGAGATTGGTGATAGCGAGATGATATTTGGCAAGATGAGGCCGAGGATTCGCCATAGATTACCTTGCATTCACATTACGGTTCGGGAAAACCTCGGAAAAAACCCAACCAGGTAATCAGCCCAAGCGGGGATCGAACCCGCGCCCGAACGCAACTTCAGACCGTCAGGCAAGCGCCTTAACTGACTGAGCCACGCCGGTGGCTTATTGTTTAATTCAGTGTGCAATATACTTGTAGTTTACAAATGCGCCCTCTCTTTACGTTTAGTCCACACTTGTGGAGTAACGGTCAGCGCGTCTGGCCGCGAAACCAGATGGCCCGGGTTCGAATCCCGGTCGGGGCAAGTTACCTGGTTGAGGTTTTTCTGGGGTTTTCCCTCAACCTAATACGAGCAAATGCTGTGTAACTTTCGATGCTGGACCCCGGACTCATTTCACCGGCATTATTACCTTCATTTCATTCAGACGCTAAATAACCTAGATGTTGATACAGCGTCGTAAAATAACCCAATAAAATAAAAAATATCTTTACGTTTAGGCATACTCATTAATTTTTAAGACTCATTTTGAGAAATTTTTGTGTATCAAATAATTTTGTAATGTAATTTAGAATTAATATAGTTTAAAATAAAATATAAAACAAAAATTCCGAATGACTGTCTTTGGTGTCTGTGATGCTTGTTTCCCTGATTCAACCAATACCGGTAGGAACAAGTAACACAGTCTTATGCCATAGTTTTAAGCCACATAATGGATCAGAGTACAACCACAGTCTACTATATACAGTCACGAAGCTTGAGTTTTGAGGGTGCTAGAAACAATAGACTGTGACGGTACTATTTTGCATTGCCTGTAATGAGGCGATATTGGCGATCCTAGTGGTGAGCAACTATCTAATGTTTGCATATTTACTACGTATTGAGCTTCGCGACTGTATATACTAGACTGTGGTACAACCGACAAATACACCAAACGTATATCGCGCTTGTTATCTTTGGTGACGGTCCAGTTATCTCGCGGAAGTCACTAGGTTTTTGCTTTAAGAAACCTGAACACAAACATTTACAAAGAAGTGAAACGAACTTCTGAATTCATTACGTAGATATCTTAAAACACTAGAACATATGATTAGAAACGTTTTGACTTAAATACTAATGCAGCAGAGGAAATATTATTCATGTAAAACTTTAGGATATTTTTTAAACGGGTAAACAAAACCTTAATGTAGAGATGGACATTCACATGTACCGATTACTTTCAGTCGTGGACATTGTTCTGAAGATTGCCTAACCTCTAGGCGCTCTCTGCTGTCCTGTCTCACGAAGTCGGTGATCGAGAAACGTACATATATTTCAGCACTTAAAAAGCGAAGTAAAATACATTATCAGTCTATGTTTTATATAAACAGAGCTTCTATATGTCAGTTGCAGTATGGTTAGTACATGATATTTAACGACACTCAGGATCTCAACTGAATTTTCTGTCTGAAAGTGATTATTTATTTTCGGTGTTCTGTTTGTGGGAAAGTTATTACCACTGTTAAAAATTTTTCCTTTGGAGCGCCATTATAAAATATATCGTATTAGTCATTGTGAGATATAAGAATGGATCGTGAAGTTTTTCTAAATGATATTCGTAATAATGAAATTGCAATATAAATGTGTATTATATTATATTATATTATATTATATTATATTATATTATATTATATTATATTATATTATATTATATTATATTATATTTTGTCTTGTCTTGTCTTGTTGTGTCGTATCGTATCCTATCATATTATATTATATAATCCTACTGCATACCATGATTATGTTATGAATTTCTCGAGAGATTTTGTTCTAGAGAAAAATTGTTTTATTTCAATTTATTTTAGAAAGAAGCATCTCTTCACTTTCAATCGTGTACATTGTTCTGAAGATTGCCTAACCTCTAGGCGCTTTTGTTAGTGTTATTTTTAAATGTGGTTCCAATTTTAGGTCCAGCTGAAATATTTAAAATTAAAGAAAAATGCCTACATTAATTTCATTATTAAACTAATAAAGCTGGTTGTTGTGATTACATATGGTATATTTCACTTTGTTTTCACCATCGAAGGAACTCGCTAATCCTTAACCCATCCTCACTCGTTATGGAAGAAAACTGATTTAAATTTTCTATTATTTAAATTTTAAAGTTGAATTTCAATAGAATCCACTCCCGTTTTATTCATAGCACATATTTGTAGATTCTACATATTTGAAGCGAAGTTAGGCGAGAATATATTAAAAATTACTATCGATACGGAAGTCCTAGGAAGCCTGTAGTAGTAACTGAGAACAAACACGAGTGAGGACACTAAAGCACCATTGGTTCTTTGACGAATTAGCAGAAAACCACCGAACTCGAAAAAAGTTTGTGAATTCCGAGACCGGGGAGAGAGTGCCTGCACTGCCATGGCAACGCGATCGATGGTGACCCCAACGCGGGCAACAGGTGTCGGTCCCGGAGTTGATTCCCGAGAGCGACCAGGCTCTTCACACACAGCGGATACAATCCGAACGTAAATCTTCCTTCATGCAGTTACATTCTATTTTGAAAGAATTTCGAATGAAGAATAATTAGGCTACTGTCATATGAAAGTATCCTAAGTTCGTTAAATATTATTACGTTTTTCAAATCTTACGCAAATTGTTATGACAAGAGTCAACGTCTTCCCACCGCGAAAGAAGTTTTTCCGGAAAATGCTGTGAAATTGCAACGATATTATTATTATTATTATTATTATTATTATTATTATTATTATTATTATTATTATTATTAGAATGGATTTGAGGGAGGTGGGATATGATGGTAGGAACTGGATTAATCTTGCTCAGGACAGGGACCTATGGCGGGTTTATGTGAGGGCGGCAATGAACCTCCGGGTTCCTTAAAAGCCGTAAGTAAGCAAGTAAATTATTATTATTATTATTATTATTATTATTATTATTATTATTATTATTATTATTATTGTTTTCGGCCTGGGTGGCGCAGTCAGTAGTGTGCTGGCCTTCTGAGCCCAAGATTGTGGGTTCGATCCTGGGCCAGGTCGATGGCATTAATTAAGTGTGCTTAATTGCGAAAGGCTCATTTCAGTAGATTTATTGACCTGTAAAAGAATTTCTGCGAGACGCTGATATGAACTCAGCAGTTGCGAGCGTCGTTAAATAAAACATAATTTACAATTTATTATTATTATTATTATTATTATTATTGTCGGCCTGGGTGGCGCAGTCAATAGTGTGCTGGCCTTCTGTGCCCGAGGTTGTGGGTTCGATCTCGGGCCAGGTCGATGACATTTAAGTGTGCTTAAATGCGAAAAGCTCATTTCAGTAGATTTACTGGCCTGTAAAAGAACTCTTGCGGGACGCTGATATAACCTTAGCAGTTAAGAGCGTCGTTAAATAAAACATAATTTACAATTTATTATTATTATTATTATTATTATTATTATTATTATTATTATCATCATTATTATCATTATTATTATTATTATTATTATTATTATTATTATTATTATTATTATTATTATTAGAGCTCGGAAGTTCAGGCATTTATTTTGGTAAATAACAGCCAGGCAAATAGACATTTAATATTCAGGAATTGCGCAGAAATATAATAAAAATAGGCATTTAAAATGACTATAATCGAGAGTAAAACCATCAAAATGGTAATTTAATATATGCTATTTAATAAACCTGTGTATCACATTTCAGTAGACTTTCTTACTCTTACTTTCTTCGTTACATGCCACAACAAAAACTTTATTTTGTCAAGTTCTCAACTGTCATAGCTTCCTGTCAGAGAGAATGTTTTTCATCACTGGAAAAGATCGTTCTACAACCAACGAAGTGATTGGAGTATACTTAAAACACACTATTGTGGATGGACTCATATCGGTAAAACTTGTATAAACTAATGTTCCGATACTGCTAATCGCTTTCAATACGATTCGACCTTTCAGAGAATTTATTATATTTCCTTCTGAACTCTTTCCTTGGAACCTGTAGAAACTGAACCTCTCAGACGAGAGAAACGTACTGCCTCCGGGTGTGAGATACAATAGCAGCAACTGGTCCCACCAACTCTCTCGGCCGACTACAGCTTAGGGCTGGTTTGTAGGTATGCGTCCACAAATAATTTAATTTTATTTATGTGGAGTGAGATTCTCAATAGAGATTTCCATTACAAAAATATTATTCCATTTATATTTTTAATATATTCAAATTCGTACAATTTTTCCCTTTTACTGATTACCGTGCATGAAAATGATTTTTATATGTAAGTATGACTTTACTATTTTTGTCATTGTTTCATTATGTAGGCCTATTTCACTTCTGGTAGTGTGGAAGAGAAGGCCTCATGGCCTCAACTCTACCAGAATAAATAAATAAATAAATAGATAGGTAGGTAGATAGATAGATAGATAGATAGATAGATAGATAGATAGATAGATAGATAGATAGATAGATAGATAGATAGATAGATAGATAGATAGATAGATAGATAGATAGATAGATAGATAGATGGATGGATGGATGGATGGATGGATCGATGGATGGATGGGTGGATGGGTGGATGGAAGGATGGATGGATGGATGGATGGATGGATGGATGGATGGATGGATGGATCGATGGATAGATGGATAGACGGATAGACGGATAGACGGATAGACAGATAGACAGATAGACAGATAGATAGATAGATAGATAGATAGATAGATAGATAGATAGATAGATAGATAGATAGATAGATAGATAGATAGATAGATAGATAGATAGATAGATAGATAGATAGATAGATAGATAGATAGATAGATAGATAGATAGATAGATAGATAGATAGATAGATAGATAGATAGATAGATAGATAGATAGATAGATAGATAGATAGATAGATAGATAGATAGATAGATAGATAGATAGATAGATAGATAGATAGATAGATAGATAGATAGATAGATAGATAGATAGATAGATAGATAGATAGATAGATAGATAGATAGATAGATAGATAGATAGATAGATAGATAGATAGATAGATAGATAGATAGATAGATAGATAGATAGATAGATAGATAGATAGATAGATAGATAGATAGATAGATAGATAGATAGATAGATAGATAGATAGATAGATAGATAGATAGATAGATAGATAGATAGATAGATAGATAGATAGATAGATAGATAGATAGATAGATAGATAGATAGATAGATAGATAGATAGATAGATAGATAGATAGATAGATAGATAGATAGATAGATAGATAGATAGATAGATAGATAGATAGATAGATAGATAGATAGATAGATAGATAGATAGATAGATAGATAGATAGATAGATAGATAGATAGATAGATAGATAGATAGATAGATAGATAGATAGATAGATAGATAGATAGATAGATAGATAGATAGATAGATAGATAGATAGATAGATAGATAGATAGATAGATAGATAGATAGATAGATAGATAGATAGATAGATAGATAGATAGATAGATAGATAGATAGATAGATAGATAGATAGATAGATAGATAGATAGATAGATAGATAGATAGATAGATAGATAGATAGATAGATAGATAGATAGATAGATAGATAGATAGATAGATAGATAGATAGATAGATAGATAGATAGATAGATAGATAGATAGATAGATAGATAGATAGATAGATAGATAGATAGATAGATAGATAGATAGATAGATAGATAGATAGATAGATAGATAGATAGATAGATAGATAGATAGATAGATAGATAGATAGATAGATAGATAGATAGATAGATAGATAGATAGATAGATAGATAGATAGATAGATAGATAGATAGATAGATAGATAGATAGATAGATAGATAGATAGATAGATAGATAGATAGATAGATAGATAGATAGATAGATAGATAGATAGATAGATAGATAGATAGATAGATAGATAGATAGATAGATAGATAGATAGATAGATAGATAGATAGATAGATAGATAGATAGATAGATAGATAGATAGATAGATAGATAGATAGATAGATAGATAGATAGATAGATAGATAGATAGATAGATAGATAGATAGATAGATAGATAGATAGATAGATAGATAGATAGATAGATAGATAGATAGATAGATAGATAGATAGATAGATAGATAGATAGATAGATAGATAGATAGATAGATAGATAGATAGATAGATAGATAGATAGATAGATAGATAGATAGATAGATAGATAGATAGATAGATAGATAGATAGATAGATAGATAGATAGATAGATAGATAGATAGATAGATAGATAGATAGATAGATAGATAGATAGATAGATAGATAGATAGATAGATAGATAGATAGATAGATAGATAGATAGATAGATAGATAGATAGATAGATAGATAGATAGATAGATAGATAGATAGATAGATAGATAGATAGATAGATAGATAGATAGATAGATAGATAGATAGATAGATAGATAGATAGATAGATAGATAGATAGATAGATAGATAGATAGATAGATAGATAGATAGATAGATAGATAGATAGATAGATAGATAGATAGATAGATAGATAGATAGATAGATAGATAGATAGATAGATAGATAGATAGATAGATAGATAGATAGATAGATAGATAGATAGATAGATAGATAGATAGATAGATAGATAGATAGATAGATAGATAGATAGATAGATAGATAGATAGATAGATAGATAGATAGATAGATAGATAGATAGATAGACAGACAGACAGACAGACAGACAGACAGATAAATAGCAGAAAACATCCAGCAAATACAAAACAAAACAAAAAAGACAAAATAAGGCATTAAACCTTGACATAGCCAACGGACGCTAAAATGGGCAAACAAGACAAAAAACTGGCGCTACCGTCCCGAAATGTGCGGAAATATGTTTTTGTCTATTAAATTATTTCGTTAATCTATTCAGTTAAAAAAACATTTTGTAATTCCGGGCTCTAAATTATTATTATTATTATTATTATTATTATTATTATTATTATTATTATTATTATTATTATTATTATTCCATTGCTACGTGATGGTGAGTTTCTATGGAATAGTAAGCAAGAGTAACAACCGGCAGAATTGGATTATGATCATGCCTAGAGATCTGCAGAATAGGGCTTACAACCGGTTTTAATTCGACCGGTCAGAGAGCATCTGTCAAGATAGACTGTAGAGCATCCGACCGAATGTTCGAATTTCAACCGATTGCCACTGTTATTTTGCAGGCTAGACAGAACACTGACATTTTCTGAGTACACAAACGGAGTAACGATTGAAGGAAATTTACCATGTGTAATTTAAGAAATATATTTGCTTAATATACAATTGATTGCATATCGAAACTTTTGGTTAGAATCTGAACTAGAATTCAATACACGTTCATGCTCGCACAAAACATTTAGGCCCGGTTTCTTCAACTTTTGTTAAAATGGACCTAACATAGCGTTAATTAACTGTCAGTTAAGTATAAATTGGGGTTCAAATATTGCGTTTCTTCAACTTTACATTTCACATTTTAATATTCTGTTTATTAACTCTCTGTTAGGACCAGAGATTCTAGAATTTAACCATAACCATAAGAATTTAACCAAGTATAGGCTCAATTCTGTTTTCTGAACCCTGACAATAGCGATTCTCACTTGTTTCCGTTGTTTGATTCAGAGAGGATAAAAGTTTCTCTATTCTCTCAGGTTTAATTTCTGCTTCTTTCCGTCATTTGTATCATAGTAGCGTGGAGCGGCGTATTGGTATTGCTGTTGTGAAATGGAAAACACTGGAACGAAAAGATATCGTGGGACTAATTTTTCTTCTTTCGAGAGAAGCCTTCTGCTGGAAATTATTTCGCAGTATAAACCAATTATTGAGAATAAACTAACGGATCTAAGTTGAAAGCGAAAAGTGAGGCTTGGCAGAAAATAGCCTATACCTTTGTATGGACTTCTGTTCTGTCAAATCACAGAAATCATCCGCTCTGTTTATGTATTCATGGATATCATTTTCTAAATAATCAAGATATAAAAGTTCAACATCTAACGCACCAGCCATATTGGATACTTCTATGCTAACAGAGAGTTAAATGATTTAACTGCATGAAATTGGGCAGTTAAATTAAAATTGGTATTTAACAGCCTGTTAGTACTAACAGCAGTTGAAGAAATGCTTCAGCTGTTAAGTTTACAGTTAAAATGGAATAACACACTGTTATAGTGTAACAAAGGTTGAAGAAACCGGGCCATAGACTACAATAATTTCATGTCCAAAACCATGAAAACGATAATTTCATGTTAAAACCCATAAAACTATAATTTATTGCATTGACGAAATGTTATGTATTGACGAAAAGTCCTTGTGCGAATGTTTCTTTTGACTAAAATAAATGTAGGCGAAAAGACTGTTGACGAAATGACTGTAGTCATACTGTCCGTTGACCAAAAAAAGTTGAGGAATTGTCTGTAGACGTAATGCTGTTTGCGGAACGTCCTGGAAGCCCCCGGAACAAATATTAGATTATGTGGTTTTCATTTTGGACAGAGTTGGCATAAGAGTAAAATTAAAGCATTTCCTAAGCTTAACGAAGAATCTCGGAATAATAAATCCGAAATTCAGTAGTGTCTAAAACTGTTTGCTTTATATTATTTACTCAAAGAACACATACCTGATGCCTTCGTGGAACTCATTTCCGATGCACCAGTATTAACTGAATGTAAAAATGTTTGCAGATTACATCCTAGAAAATTATATTGATACGGCAATCTTTCCGTCGGTTCTCTGGGCCGCGGCACCTGAAGTCTGTAGTGTTGAGAATACTAATACAGCTAAAGCATGCGACAAACTGGATTGTGAATTTTGTACTGCAGGTCTCATACTCCCATTTTCACGGTAAAATATGTTTTAAAGCTTAGTCCTTCACGAGTTGTGGACAAGCAATTTCAGTGGTTGTTCCATTCCTTTCTTTCCTTGAAACAGTGGCGACAATAGACGGATCGTGGTAATTAGAAAGGAAAAGAATGGACCTTCTATTCTTCCACATGAGCCAGGACACTCCAGCATATGACGTACGGCAATCACTCTCACCACGTTTCATGTCGCGGTCTCTTCTTTCGTCATGTGGTAAACCAATACGCTCATGTCTAACTATACCACATGCATAACCCTAGATATTTTGCTGCCTTAGAGAGATCATCAGATTCAAAATTGTGAAAAAGTTGTCAGAAAACATTTTGTGATTGTCACCAATCATCATGAATGAGCTGAAACAAAAAAAAATGGATATGGTAAACATAGGCTAATTACCCTATTTGCATGGTAGTTATGTTTTTAAACCACCACATCATTTCTATATTGATGTCACATATGTCGAAGAAATTACAATCTTTAATGTTTAGGTGAGGGGTTTGGACTTTTTCCATTGCTGGTTGTCACAATCAAAAATTAAGACACAACGTTTCGAAGGGTGGTTCTCCCTTCGTCTTCAGGTGGAAGGAAGGAGAGAAAGGAAAAAACCTACTGTTGGGATCGTTACGTACAGCTATTCTGTATGACTGATACAGAATAGCTGTACGTAACGATCCCAACAGTAGATATGTATGACTGATACAGAATAGCTGTACGTAACGATCCCAACAGTAGGTTTTTCCTTTCTCTCCTTCCTTCCACCTGAAGACGAAGGGAGAACCACCCTTCGAAACGTTGTATCTTAATTTTTGATTGTGACAACCAGCAATGGAAAAATCCAAACCCCTCACCTAAACATTAATGATCCACCATTGCTTTCCAACCCCTCATTTAGATCAAATTACAATCTTGTTACTGAAATATGTTCTAAAAGTCCTAAAGACAAATAATACTAACTTATATAGAAACTTACCTGTGATATTTTAGAATACAACTGAAATAAAAACACATAGCGAGTCTTCCACACCCCAACTATAGGCCTACACAACAACATCGGCCATCTTAGTGAACAGGCTAGGCAATACAAATAGCCTATAGGGAAAATAAAATTCTTCTACAGTTACTAGGGATCAGTGAACGCAGCGCAGTAGTTTTGAAATGAAACCACCATGTAAGTAGACGGGAAACTCAAATTAAAAAGTTAGTTACGTACTATAACCACAGCGCTTCAAAGGGTTAAGTGCACTTATATCCCTTTACTTCTGACCCCCTCAATTGAAACAAATGAACATATATAGAGTGCAGTAAAGCAGGCAATATTTCGCAAGGCAAGTGCGACTAATTCAAAAGGTAGCTTCCTCGATGATGGGGCACAAGTCTCAAAACATTGTTTAACGTAGGACTTATTTACATCGGCAGGAGCTTGAGTTCAGTCAGTCGTATATTCAACATATGCCGCATTAAAATGTTCATGCGGAAATAAAGTCGAATTTGAAGCGGTTACCGCTCTCTTGAAAGAACCCCACGGAAGACAAGTGTGTTCGGTGTCTTGTGGTCGGTCAGTCGGGTCTTCCATTTCTAAAATTCGCACCGTATTTGAGCTCACTGGCCAAACAACCTGGCACAGTCGGTTTGTTTAGTTTCATTTGCTGTTTAAGTTTCTCCCTTGCTTGGTGTCCCGTTGTTTGCGCAGGACGGGCGGGTGTTGACTGTGCAAGACGAACTCATATAGGTTCAAAGCATTAAGCCGTCATTAGCGCCACTCGTAACATCATTTTAAAATAGATCGAAGCGACTGTTGTCAATTGCTCGTTTAAACAAAAGGGACACTATAGCAGCGAGGTTTGAGATGTGCTGGCCAATCATGGTCACGAAAGATCTCAGATGTCGCGTAGATGCTTCAAGTTGGGGTCTTAAATGTAGGACGGTGATCGCTAGAATATTTGAAGAAAGAGTGGAACCAGACTGAAACTAGACAATGTCAGAAGCAGATAGTCAAGACGAGGGAAGGCACTTAAGCACAGATAAGACAACAGAATGAAAGATAAAAGAAGGAAAGACTCATGGAAGACGAGGCGAAGCACAGCAAATCAAATAATCATAATTGTCAAACCATTCTCAATTCCAATTATTCATTGAACATCCTTTACTAAATTAAACTTTTGACAAAAAGATTTAGTCTGTATCATTTTACCTCAAGATAAGACAGACACATACAGTCTATTCCATTAATGCCGTCGCTTTTTGATGCTTGTTTATAGTCAGTACGTCATCCCCCTCCCACTGCTGTGCTAGTAAGTTGTATATAACAGACACATAGAAAGCCATTCCTATGAGTAGTTGTGTGCCGCTGCACCTCTGAAATCTTGGCATACATCGCAAATCAGTTCTAATTGTGTAGTTACTGCTCTAGCATGAATACCACTAAAAACTGGAATACAAAATATAGACGAGTCAACCCTCACGTGAACATGGGTGGAGGTAGAAAACGCAGTTTACGTTGTCAATAAGACTGAGAAACGAGGCGGCATTAATGGAATCCAGAATAATACACAAAGCAAGACACAAATAAGACAAGGCAAAGAATAGGCGAGAGACCCGCAGAACTCAGACAAGGCAAATCGAAGCGAGGAGATGAAAAACGTACAGAACACAGACAAGTGATGGAGTAATTTCTGTTTCAAATCTTAGTTGTAGTCCCTTAACAATTACGTTAATATCACCCCGGAGAATCGCCTGTCATTGCTGATCGACAGGGGAAAGAAAAATTCGTGAGATATGAGAGATTCAGTCTCAGCTTATTGCTAAATAAGATCCAAGTCCGCCGTAGGTTACTAATTCTCACGGCTTCAAAAGTTTTATGGTAGGTTACCAGTCAGGCAGAAAATTTCACTAGTCAGCATGGTCGAACTACAGAAACGCCATTAAAATAAAAGTCAGAATTTCTTTTACTCCTCACAGACGAGCAGACCAGTGCATTTCTGAAGTCCTGCTAATAGGTTAGGTTACTGTGGCGGGTTAGGACGATTCCTTGGCACGTCCTTGCCTATTGTGCACTTGTGAATGAGGATGAGGGTGTACCAGCCCACCGGCCGCATGTGACCCCTCACCCGCTCAAATAATGGTACCTCCTATCCCCCCCGCTCCAAGTTCACACCGTCAAGGTGACCAAGCAACATAGGATCCATTCCAACGGTCCTTCCAAGGTGTCGAAGCGCTCTCGGAAGTGCTTTTAAGGAATGAATCCTGGCAGAGATATTGCGAAAGGCTGGGAACCCAGGGACGGTTGCGGAAAGGATGCCCCCACCCGTAAACGGATATTGAATGAGATGAAGATGAATGATATGAAATGAAATCTAAATTATGATTCTACACGGTAGGGGAAGGGAAATGGACCGTGGCAATGAAAATTGCAACTCGGCATTTGCCTAAGTAACTGTGGAAAACCACGAAAAAACTACAGACAGGTTGTCGGTCCGGGAACATAAGAGCTACTCCGCTCGGTACATCCATGTTCTAGAGTATTCTAAACATTCTGTGTGTTTGCAACTGCGTCGTCATTTTTTAATGTCTTCTATGTTTTTCTTTCAATATGAATTTTCTGTAGCATTTTGTGAGAATAACTTTGCCTTGGATAGCTTAAATAAACTCAACAGTTTCTCCGAATATGTTACTTTCTTCAGCCAGAGATTTGAAGTGTTTTTATCAGTTCCGTCTTGATCCAATGCAAGTGGGTGCTCACCATGAATTCCTTTTTGTTTCCAATGATCTATTTGGTCCAGTGTGGTGACTTCATTTATGTTATTTATTATTAGTAGTATTATTTTTATTATTATTAGGCCTATTACAACATAAATAATGAAATGGAACGAAATAAAAATAATCAGACTACACAAATATAATTAAAAGATGGAATTCTAATATTTTATTAACGTGTACAGAGTGAATCGTAAGTAATGTCATTAATTTCAAAGGGTTATTCTTTGAGATATTTGAAACAAAAAAGTTTAATTCAATTTTGCTCGTTTTTGCTTCCTTTTCGAGATAAAAATTGTTTAATGTGACAATTTATAGCGTGTTTTGGGAAAGCCATTAACTTAATTCCCGATATGCTCAGTTAATTTAAGAGAGCAGTGTAGGCTTGTTATGAAAATAAATGATTGAAAGTATTTTACTTTTGTCCTTTAAATGTGCAGAAATTTAAGCCAAACGAATGTAACATTTTAAAGTTCCTTTGCGGGACGAAATGTTACATTTGTTCGGATCAAATTTCTGCACATTTAAAGGACAAAACTAAACGTCTTTCAATCACTTATTATCATAATGCACTGCTCTCTTAAATTGACTGAGTATATTGCGAACTAAGTCAATGGCTTTCCCAAAACGCACTGTGAAGTGTGTCATATAAACCAATTTTTTTTTTTCTCGAAAAGGAAAATTGTATTGAACTTTTTGGTTTGAAATATCTCACAGATTAATCCCCTGAATTTAATGGCATTACTTACGGCTCACTCTGTATGTAAAATAAGGTGAATATTAATACGAAATAAATAAATTTGTAACATATAAGTTTGCACTGTTTGAGTTGCACTTCTTAGATCAAAATGTGGGTTTCCATAAAAATTCTAACTGAATTTGACGCTGCAAACAATTTTATGTCACAAGTTCCAAAGCCACTAAGCTTTATCAAAAGCATTACATGGTTGGCAATGGTTGTGCATGTTATACCCAGGGTAACATTTTAGTACTCAGCTCTGAATGATTTACAGGACTGCAGGGATTGAGAGCAGGACTATCCATTTCAGTGACGCCAGATAGCGGGATACATTCCTGAAAACGTGATGTTTAGCTAGCAGTGGCGGAAGGGAAATTTTTTGTCTAAAACTCTAATTGTATAATTAACTAAATGCCTAGAGGGTAGGATTTCGACGCCTGACATCCGCTTACAAAATACATCTTCACGCACTTTTATTTTCCGTGCAAAACAACAGGCTGTATATGAAAAGCTGTTATTAGTAGGGACAGTACTTTTGACCTAGGAAGCTACAAGATTAAGTATTACTGGAGTTAAGTAAACGACGCAGGTCCATCTAGCAAATGAAGTACTTGACTGACGGCTTACACGACTCTTGTTTCGTCAAGTGAGGCAGAACAAAACCTGGACCACTTCAACAATTAGGGTAAAGTTGCCTATTTCCGTGATACCCCTAATCCCGTGATAGTTTTTTTAAATTCAATGTCAGTCAAAGCTTTGTCGTTCGACTATAGCGCCAGACATCTTTCTCAAAAGATTGCATCTTTCGCCTACTTTTGAGACATCGGTGAACTTCCTAACAAGTTACCCAACCCCATGATATTCAGTGAAAAAAAAAAAAGTATCACGAAATTAGGTGTATCATGGAATTAGGCAACTTTACCCTACACTCTTATTTACAATCTACATTATTTACACTTTGTGCACTAGAACACGCTACTTTTACTATTTATACTATAATAAATAATGTAGGCCTACTTCGATCACACATTATTTACAATATTAAGCTTATGCACAGTGTTGTATTGTAATGCAAGGTATTTTATTTCATAATACTATAGCCTACTTATTTTCTAATTATGTGCAGTAGTGTAAATCGATGGCTCAGCATGAGACTGTTACAACTCAAAAGAAGAGATTTTTCAGTAGAGCCATTTAAAGTTTTCCATTGTATATGGCAAATCAGAGAATCATGTCACAACAATGTGCCTTTATGTCCCACTAGGAAATTTTTAGAGTTTTAACACTTTCACATAGCATAGTTCTCAATTCAAGTGTTCAAATGATGGTAATAACTCAAAAAGTGAATTTTTTGAGTTGTAACAGTCTCGTTCTGAGCCATCGAAATAATTTTTGATCAATGTAAGCCTTCATACTTTTGATAGTGTGATAGTGAAATTAGCTTATTTTAATGTACAGTAGTGGCAAAAAAACCGGACCGACCCTTGTAGCTGATTTCAGAGCCTTGTTCACTACAGAGCACGATAGACTGGTAACTAAGACTTTCGTGGTTCGAATTCTGCCTGGGAAGGAAACTTTTTTTTGTTCCTTATTCAAATTTATTCCCAATACTTTTCGATTGCTGGTAAAATTCATGTTCTGGGAATAATAAGTTAATTAAGCAGTAAAATATCACTGCAATCCAAAAGTATCGGCAATAAATTTAAATAAGAGACAAAAAAAGAGTTTCCTTTCCAGGCAGGATTCGAACCACCAAAGTCTTAGTTACCAGTCTATCGTGCTCCGGAGTGAACAAGGCTCTGAAATCAGCTACAAGGGTCGGTCCGCTTTTTTGACACTACTGTACATAGGGTAAAGGGCTATCAGACATTGACTACTTTCAAAGACCGATTATCAGAAAGACTGCTTTTCGTCTCTAGAATATGATTTCTTCAAATATCATTTTGTAAAATATTTATTTTTAATATATCAATTTTCCTTCATTATGTTAATCGTTCCTTATATCCAAATTGTTTTTTACTTGGTTATTTAACGGCGCTGTATCAACTACTAGGTTACTTAGCGTCGATATGATGATGATGGCGAGATGAGGCCGAGAATTCGCCATAGCATATCTGACATTCGCCTTACGGTTGGGGAAAACCTTGGAAAAAAACCCGACCAGGTAATCAACCCAAACGGGAATCAAACCCACTCCCGAGCGCAACTCCGGTTCGGTAGGCAAGCACCTTAGCCCACTGAGTTACGCCTGAGGCCTCCAAATTGTTTTATTTAACACCAAATTGTAATTGTTTTAACTCTTAGAATCACGCGTAAATAAACACATCTACATTTTGCTCATATTATGGTCATTATTATTATTATTATTATTATTATTATTATTATTATAATGATAATAATTTATTATTATTATTATTATTATTATTAGTAGTAGTAGTAGTAGTAGTAGTAGTAGTAGTAGTAGTAGTAGTAGTAGTAGTAGTAGCTCAGTTGGTAGAGCAGCTGGCTACGGACTGGAAGGTCCGGGGTTCAATCCCAGGTGGTGACAGGATTTTTTCTCGTTGCCAAACTTTCAGAATGGCCCCAAGGTTCACTCAGCCTTTTATAAAATTGAGTACCGGGTCTTTCCCGGGGGTAAAAGGCGGTCAGAGCGTGGTGCCGACCACACCACCTCATTCTAGTGCCGAGGTCATGGAAAGCATGGGGCTCTACCTCCATGCCCCCCAAGTGCCTTCATGGCATGTTACGGGTATACCTTTACCTTTTTACCTTTATTATTATTATTATTTTTATTATTATTATTATTATTATTATTATTATTATCATTACGTTTTCTGTATTGGAGATATTATAATAATAATGAAAGTAATTATAACTAGGCTATATAATAATAATAATAATAATAATAATAATAATAATAATTATGATAATAATAATAATAATAATAATAATAATAATAATAATAATCTTTTCACGATGCACCCTTACACTCTTTTATTTCCGACTACACCCCTGGTTATAGATCAGTCGTAGCGTGGCCCTCCGAAGTGGTGTGCAACTTGAAAATGGTTCATAATCCTGCCATCTATCAGCGATATGAGGAACCCGATTCGCTCAATTGAAGTGGGTATGCATTGGATATACACACAGTTAACAATTTGCAGCAGAACTCGCCCATTTTGTGATAGTTATTGCAGATGTTTTCTGCTGGCTTAAAATTACACTGCCACCTCTTAAAATTTGAATTTTAAGCAAAGGATGATAAGGAGACTTAGCCTATTAGAGGAGTTCGTCTCATAGTATTGGGTTACGATACCGGCGTCGCCTATGATTAAACATACAATCCGGGACTCGTGTCTTAACATGATTACACTCAACAACTGACTGTTAGCAAATGATAGCTTTTTCTCCTCACCTGACCTAAAATGTTGATTATCTGAAGTAAAGTCCACGAAACTTCGGAGGCTTCGATTTTCCATAATGTAGATGTGTTTTACCTAAAACATGCGGCATGTTTCGCGCGCTGAAAACTTCGTTGCCGTTATGGTGCCCGCTATCAGCCTGTTACATAGCTTAAAAATAGCATTGTTTTTATTCATTGACAGCAATCGATCATTCTACACGACTGGTTATGGGAACAACGTTAACTATTATGTACCTATCGCGTAAGCATTTTAACAGCGTGCAGTTATGAAACTTTGTCAAATGTAAGGCAAAATCATGTCCGAAATTCCGCAAGTATATTCAAGTAAGTAGACCTATGTATGATTAGGACAGAGGTCCTCAAGTTGGGAACACATGTTCTCTCCAGCATAGAACGTCACCATAGCTCCGTCAAGACTTCAAGAATTGCAGAAATGCATGTAAGCTGACAAGCAAATATTCTGATGGGGGCAGATAAAAAAGTTCATTGTTTTTCTTTCACCGTGTTAATAATGTCAAAAGAAGTGCTTATACAAATTTTGGTCACTCGACCGCAATTACGAGGCCGTCCAGAAAGTGATTTTCCCCTTGGGACGTTTGCAGAAAAAAACACAATTGCATGGAAAGATTTACTTAAATAGATACGGCAATTGTTGCGCTCTTTGTCAACATATCCCCCACTGGAACTGAAACATTCGTCATACCATGGAATCAATTTTTGTATCCTTGTATTGTAGAAGTCAGCCGCCTGGGATCGGAACCAGCGTTTGACAGCCGTCTGCACCTCTCTGCTGATCACATGATATGACAAATGTCTCAGTTATAGTGGGGGATGTGTTAAAAATTAGCGCAACAATGGCTGTATCTGTTTCAATAAATGTTTCCAATGAAATCGTGTTTTCTTTCTGTTAACGGCCCCTGACGAACTTATTTCTTTACGGCCCTCATACTGTAATTGCGGTCAAGTGGCCAAAATTTGTATAAGCGCTTCTTTTGACATTGTTAACATGATGAAAGAAAATAATTTATTTTTTTTATCTGCCCCCATCAGAATGTTTGGTTGTGAGAAGATTACTTTGAAATCGAATGGCAATTGGTTTTCGATTTTGACAAAATTATTGACTACAAATCTACCACATAAAACAGCAGACACTTCTGTAGCAATATCGTAGCATAAGATGTTGCTTTTAATCATGATTATCATTACGACTGTGGCGGTGAAAATTATGATGTCGTGGTAATATTAATGAAACGTATGAACTATGATTTATTACGATTTAAAAATTGAATCACTTTAAGATTATGCATATTGAATAACAGCAATTTCGAAAACGACATTATAGAATCTTATTTATTGCCGGGACGCGAAGTGACAGTGAGGATAGACCTTTAACCTCCGGGAAGGTAGTTACGCTTAATAGGCTCTATATTACGATAATTGAACACGTCAGAGAAGAGGTCGCATAATTATGCATGTTGGCGTTTGGAGCCTGACCATGTGCAAAGGGCAACGATAAATGCCAGTGAGTGCTTGTGTCAGGACCGGGATATGAACCAAGGGTCTCTTTAGTATGTATGTGACATGCGCCACAGTCACCTCGACTGACCTCCGGCATAGTGATAGGTGCGTCACGACTTCCGGCCCGAGATACTGTTAGGTGCACCAAAGTTTCATAATTGCCTAGTGATTAGAGACCGGAATCTTAGCTATTACTCCTTGAAGTTAAGTGAGTACGGAGTTTGTGCAATGAACCAAATGACTTTATGAAGAGTAGGCTATGTATGTATCCAATGCCTACCCACTTCACTTTACGTGATTCAGGTTTCGCATATTGCAGATAGATGACAGGACTGTGACCTATTTTCAAGTTGTACACCACTTTGGCGGGCCACATTGTACAGTAGTGGCAAGAAAAACCGTACCGACCCTTGTAGCTGATTTCAGAGCCTTGTTCACTCCAGAGCACGATAGACTGGTAACTAAGACTTTCGTGGTTCGAATCCTGCCTGGGAAGGACACTTTTTTTGTTTCTTATTCAAATTTATTCCCAATACTTTTCGATTGCAGCGATATTTTACTATTTAATTAACTCATTATTCCCAGAACATGAATTTTACCAGCAATCGAAAAGTATTGGGAATAAATTTGAATAAGGAACAAAAAATATGTTTCCTTCTCAGGCAGGACTCGAACCACGAAACTCTTAGTTACCAGTCTATCGTGCTCTGGAGTGAACAAGGCTCTGAAATAAACTGAAAGGGTCGGTACGGTTTTTTTTTGCCACTACTGTACATGATGTGTATCTGTGGAGAGTTATGTCGTGTACTAGGGTGAGTGTATGTGTAAGCGTTCTTGTAAGTGTAGTGCTTGGAATGAGTGACGATGATGAAGATGAGGAAGGGAGAAGGGGAAACCCGGTGCCAGCACGTAGCCTCTCCTGTCGAATAGTACCAAGGGGGTCGCCAGGATTAACGTCCCCTCCGACGGACGAATCACTATCAACAGTGACATATGCCTTCCCTTCATATGCACTGCGGAGAGTGGCGCGTGATACTGTACGATTAAAACAGACTACTCCCGCATCGAGGACGAGGTTGCGTTGTGTATTACAAAAAAAAAATAAAGATAGGCTTTGCTGTAAACTTTTAACTTAAAAATAAAATGTTACTGTTTTACAGGCACTACTCTTAATGAAATGTTTAAGCCTATATTACAGCAATCTTTGATGTAAATTTTTAACTTAAAATGTTACTGTTTCATAGTTACTGCTCTTGATGCAATGTTTAAGCCCATATTACTATAATCTTTGTTGTAAAATTTTAACTTAAAACACCGGTACAACTGTAACACAGGTACTGCCCTGAATAAAACGTTTAAACCTATAGGCCTATTACAATAATCTTTGCTGTAAAATTTAACTTCATAAACATTGCTAAACTAAGTATACTTGTTTAGGAGTAAGGAATCTGTTGTAGAGTGACCCTGTAGTGCGCGTTACGTATGTTTGTGAACATGGTGTCTGGAAGGAAACTTGGTGTCTGAAGAAATATAGTTCTCCAAATTGTAATCCCAAATGAAATCTAGTCTACTGCTATGGACTAACGATTAGCATGCCTCATCGTGAAAGGAGCGGGCTTGTATTCAAATCCTGTTTGGTACAAGTTATTTAGTTGAGGTTTTTCCAGGGTTTTCCTTCAACATATTAAACACAAATACTGGGTAACTTTCGGCACCGGATCCTGGACTCACCTTCATTTCACTCAGACGCTAGATAACCATCTCAGTTGATAAAGCGTCGTAAAATATAATTTTAAATAAAGAATCTATTCTGTCTCCTTCAGGTTTGATAATCATCAAGTCATCTGTGAATCGGTCATCATTGTCTTCAACTTGTAGTAATGGAAGTCCAAATATGTAGCCGTGGCGCACTTAAGATATTCTATTTCTAGTAATTGCTCAATTCGCGTGGTCCTGCTGCAGTGTTTACCAATGCACACTTTAGGATTGAAACCTCAACCGTGACACACATGGTATACACTCAACTTGGTGTAAAAATTTGCATTCAGTCGGCACGAGTAAATTCGAAGTTTAGAAATTCGACATCTGTAACACATTTATAAAATTACAGTCTGATCCGTTTGGGTATGGATAATATTAATTTATTATTATAAAGCTATTATGATAGCAGGAAAAATTTCTTGCTGGTTATATTATGATTAAGAGATGGGCGTTTCCATATATGACAATGAACAATGCATTATCTGAAAGGAAAAATGAAAATCGTAGATGATTAAAATGGCTACTACAAATCAACAGCGGGCACAATGTGTTCTTTGGTATGCTAAATTTGAGAGTGTTAAAAGAGTTCAAAGGGAATTTTGACGTGAGTATTGTGTGTGTAATGTACCTAAATACGATTTCATAATGTTGTAGTATCGAACATTTGTAAAATAGGTTCTGTGTTAAAGAAACATGCAGGAGGTTGCAGGCGAAACTCAGTACGAGAAGCAGTTATCTCTTGGCTTGGCCCCCAAACTCCCCAGATCTAACCCTTCCTGACTTCTTCTTTTGAGGTTTGTTAAGACGTCGTCTCTTCACAGAAACCCAGGAACATTGATGCTCTAAGAATAAAAATTACTCAAGCTTTTCAACAAATCACCCCTCTTATGTTACAGCGGACATGGGCTGAATTTCATCACCGTTATGAGTTGTGCAGGGTGTGCAATGTAGGTCATGTTCAGCTCTAAGGAATCTCCCATCTTTCAGTGTTATATGCACAAAATTTCAACAAATAAAGTTCAGTAGTAAATGTTCACGGTTTTTTTTGTTTTATCCATACCCAAACGGATCACTCTTTATATGTTCTGCTTACGTCCGTTCTTTTCGTTTTGTTAATTTGTTCCTTTCTGTAATTCTTTCTGCTTCCCTACTGATTACCATTTATCTATTTATTTATTTTTATTTATTTATTTATTTAATTTTCTTGTTCGTATATCCATTCGTTTTACTTGTTTCTTGTTTGCCTGGAGCTATTTGCGATAGAGTTCTTTCATACGCCGTAAGACTACGAAAGGCTGGTTCACAATAAACCGGAAACGAGAATCGGAACGAAAATGAAAACGGTAAAATTGTTAAAATGTGTACATTTAAATGTGAGCATTCGCAATTAACGAAAAGCTTGCCGGAGCCCGGGATCGGGAACGGAGAGTTGGCCAAGTTTCAACTTTGGCGTTCACGTTTCCGATCACAGCCCACTAGATTCATTCTATTGCCATCTAAAAGCTATTTTGTCGTCATATATTTTGTAGCAAGAAGACCGTGACATAACCTATGCATTATTTTCTTCTGTGCTGTGCATCATGGAGCAAGTTTTATTTGATGAGATTCTAATATTGAGTGTTGAGGAAAATCCTCACGTTTACGATAAGCGGCGCGCCTCGTATATAGATGAGAAAATGAAGGAGAATATGTGGCTTCCAATAGCTGCATCTTTGAACACCGATCGTAAGTGAATCATATTTTATTACTGTATTGGTTGTATTACACACTATAATTATATTCATGCTTCAATTCAATAACTACTGTTGTGTTCATTTTTGTTCTATTACAAATGTTTCTTCTCTAATTATTTTACGTTATGGTAGACTTAAAATAGGTTGTGATAATAAAGATGCATGGGCATATTTATAGTACCGTACCTAATGAAATGTTTCAGTTGAAATTTCGAAGTTGGTTAACCTATGTTTATGTTGGATGCCTTGTACTCATGAGAAAACGCCATTGGTCAATTATACACAAATAACATCAGAATGCGTAATATCGACTTTACATATCGTTATTGACGTACATATCGATATGCATAGTCGTCTACGTTCTCGGTTTATTGTGAATCAAAAATTTTCATATTCACGTCCTCTGCTTCTCGTTTTCATTCTGGTTCTCGTTCCCGGTTTATTGTGAACCAGCCTTTACTTTGTTCCTTTCTGTAATTCTTTCTGCTTCCCTGTTGATTACCATTCATGCATTTATTTATTCTTATTTATTTATTTATTTATTTATTTATTTATTTATTTATTTTATTTTCTTATTCGTATATCCATTAGTTTTTCTTGTTTCTTGTTTGCTTGGAGCTATTTGCGAGAGAGTTCTTTCATACGCCGCAAAACTACTAAACTTGTCTCCTAGCTTTACTTACCTCCCGGAGGATTTACGAGTGATAAGGATACTATGGCACTTTTAAATCAAACACCTTTTGCAGAATTCAAACCAAGGAACCTTGGATACAAAGGCTAGTATATTATTCGCTAGATCACCTAGGACGACTCAGGAAATATTTTATTATGTAGTGCGCTCTCAGTGTTTTCAGTATGTTGGAAATGCTGCGTGTCCTGCCGTGTAACTTGTAACGTCTCACTCTTCCTCTGGCAGTGTGTCAGTGTCTAACAGGCGTCAAGTTTCTCTTTTTATCAACTGACTCAGTCGTTTGAGAAACCCCACACGCGCAAAAAAATTTGAGATGTAACATCCGGACACAATTACATACAGTAAGCCTATATCTGAGATAAAACCAATCTGTCCACGTTGAAAATACAACCCGAAATGTCCACGACAGTACTTGTTCCCTTAGGTCTCTTTGTTTACCTTTCTGAAACTTAAAGCTTGTTTCTGAAAGGACTAATTTAACTCTAACTCTTCTGTAATTATTATCATGATCGTCCCTGACTTCATTAGCACCGTAGATCTTCACTTTAATCATCAGTACTACCCTGTCCAATAATGAAAGAAAGTTATTCGTTATATATATATATATATATATATATATATATATATATATATATATAATTTATTTCCAAGAAATAGTCTGCCCAGGCATCCTGGGTTGCCAAAAACACAGAATAACACACATATAAGAATAATAACCATTACAGTAAAATAGATGAGTCAAATTTAAATGTGAACTTGGAGCTTAAATTTAAGAAATAATAAATTTGTACATATATTTGTGACAATCACACACTAACAAATAGAAAAGGGGAGGGATTATGATATTCCGTATAAATGATTTTTCAGAATTGCCACAGATCCTTTAATGGTTGAAGTAATTATTTTTGTAATGATGTCATGGATTCCAAATGTTTTGATAGCGTTTACAGTTGATCGTGGGATGGTGCCCCTCGCTCCGATCATTAAGCCATGTACTTCCCAGGTGCCTTCCATCTGATATTTTTCTCGAAAATACGGAATAGTAGGCTTATAAATTTGTTGTTTCTCTTTGTTGACCTCGTATGGTTGGGTCTGGCTCATCTCAAATCTAACAGTTGGGTCCAGTATAAAGCCTTTGCTATTAGTCTTGTCTAGAGCCACGATGTCCGCTCTTCTAATTCCGCCGCCTTCAGACGCAACGCAGTGCACCTCTTCATGGGCCTCGAAGGATTTTTTTCTAAGGGTTTGTGCTATTAAAAAAAAGCTTAAGGAAATCAACTGCTAATTGTCATTCCATTATCAGCATCAAGTGTCCTACACTGTATAGTGAGGTTCACATAAAAGTTTTATTTTTTAGTAGGCCTATGTTATTTTATGACGCTGTATCAATATCTTAGGTTATTTAGCGTCTGAATGCGATGAAGGTGATAATGCCGGTGAAATGAGTCCGGAATCCAGCACTGATAGTTACCCAGCATTTGCTCATATTGGGTTGAGGGAAAACAGGGAAAAAAACTCAACCAGGTAACTTACTCCGAACGGAATTCGAACTCGGGCCACGTGGTTTCGCCGCCGGACGCGCTAAACGTTACTCCACAGATGTGGAGTCACATAAAAGTAATCCCTGAGTAGTTAACATGGTCATTTTTCAATGTTGCAAGCTGTTACCAGATATCATAAAAGCAAGTAAAATCAGAGTGCTTTGTAGGTCTACTAAAACAATAATATTATCCATGATTATTTATCATTCATTCATTTATTTCTTTATTGCTAATTGTTATGTTAAAATATACTGGCAACATCAAATAATTCATTCTTAGTTTTGAATAAACAGTTTATGATTCATGACACCTAACATAAAAATGTATTTTGTTTGACCACATGAAATGACTAATACAACTCCGAAAACCGAACACAACTTCAAACTGTATGCTGTTTATGTATTAATTACTTATCACCTACAGAGACATCAACACAGACATGGAAATACTACACATCCAACCAAAAATCCAGAAACTAAACATACTAGAACAACATGAAATATTCAGACACACAAAAACACTCCCCAATGAAATTCTCAACACACAACTCAATTTCAGAACACAAACACTCTTTGACTCCACATAACACTACACAAACACACCCTCACAGGAAACAAAACAAGAGGCGCCAAGACCAGCAACGATCAGTTCTGAAGAAGACCAATAATAGGTCGAAACATGTAAACCAAGTACGATAGAATTTAACACAAGAAAGTCATATAATACATATTCCTATATGTTAATTATTGTTAATAAACATATTAGTTTCCACGCAATTTAACATCAGTCAATCCTCCTTTGCCACAGAAAAAGTGTCATTATACACTTTACACCTTACTCTTAATTCATCCGTAATACATTTTTCTTACCTATTGATGTCACTGGCACAAACTTCACGAAATTTACTGAGTCGTTAGGTTTTTGTTTGAAATATTCATACACTCCACTTCACAATCTTCATCACCCTGCCTGTCAGCACATCCTCCTTGTTTTGAAAAATAATTTTAATAACATTTTAAATAAAACCTAAATTCGAAATGAATACAATATCACGTAAAAGCGTCAAATTATAAAGTTCGGCACTCGACAATGGACTGAAGACCTCTAGCAGCGGGCTTTTAACAATGTTTTAACATCAAGTGACAAATGTTAATCGCAAAATAAATAATAATTGCATAACGTGAGCAATGTTGCCAACATAATATAATATAATAAACCGAATTCGGAACATCCCGCGAGAAACAAGTTTTTCTAACTGCAAGTTGCTGGCAGAAAGACGAAGGAAAAATTCAAATGTGAAAATGGAAGAAAAATTGCCCTTATCGCTTGAGTAACAAATAAGAAAAAAGAGTATTCCGTTGTTTAACAGGAAAGTATGCAAAGCTTTGCTGTACACCCCTGAATCCCTGCCTCAAGTTCCTCCTCGTCGTCGTCGTCTTGGACAAGCTATTCCAGCACAGTTTAGGAGATCATAAACGACCATAAAAGCTGGAGCGGGGGAACAGGTTGATGGATGGTTGCTACTCGGCACAATGAGCGGCCCCTCTCCACCAAATAAAGGAACTTGACCAGGAGGTCCATGTACTCGCGGTGGGGGGGAGGGTGGTTACAAGGGGTTTCGAGTATTAGCATTGTACTCACAGCCCCCGCTGCGCCGAGCCCGCACCCCTTCGAGCGACGCATGCGCGGCGTGCGCTACATCTGCCGCGGCCAGACCGATTCGACTCTACCTGTTGGAGATCCCGTGTAATATGTTATTGAAATCAATCGCTTCCTATCTTAAGCTGGGTCCACACTATAATACAACAAAACACGTTATATAACAAACTTTGTTAAGTAACATGTTTCTTTAACTTGCTATATGTTATATTTGTATTGGTTCAAAATAATATTCTCGTAACAAATTATATAACACGATAAATGAAATAAATGTCACGTTTGAAAATGGCGTCGAGGGCAGAAGATGTAGTTCTTGCTGCTGCTGCTGCTTGTGTGATTCTGACAGGAAGTAATAGGCCTTGTAAACGAAAATGTTGGGTGCGACCATCATTACAAGCTAGAAAACAATATAGTAGAAGTAGCCTTTTAGCAGACCTTAAGAGAGATGATGGTGATTCCTTGGCAGGAGAACTTGTATGTGATGGAAGTTTCAAAAACTTTGCCATAATGACCAGTTCTGATTTTCAATACCTTATAAACATAATCGGACATAAGATACGTAAGAAAGACACTTCATTTCGAGATGCCATACTGGCGAAAGAAACCGTTACATTAAGATTTCTTGTAAGTGGAGATTCCTACAAAATTTTAAGCTATTTGTTCAAATTCTCCAAGCAGAGCATATCCAAGATTGTGCCAAAGTATGTGAAGCTATCACTGACTCATTTTGTCTCTTAAAAGCAAGAGCATCTTGAAGTACACCCATTTTGATTTGTAGTGAGCGTTTGCTCCGTATCCACTTTTCGCTTTCTTTAATTGTCTCTGGAACTGTCCAATAAGGATTCTCATTTTCTTTTCAACCTCTTGCACATCCATTTTCATATTAACACCCAATCCAGCCCATGCATCGTGCTTTTTATTTGTCTTTGTAGTCCATATCAGTCGGGATCCCATAATACCCGTTTCTCTCTGTACAGCTCAATTAACTCATAAGTTGCAGTCTTGTTTCACTACATTATGCCAAGTTGACTTCGGAACACAGATGAATAATCACGCCAAGCGCACAGAAAATGCATACAAGAAACTACGCAGTATGCAAAACGCATGACGTGATGATTCCAGTCGGACTCAGCTCGTACATAAAGTAGCGGGTGTGTTTTGTAACAAGTTACATGATGCGCAAACATGTTATATAACGATGTTTTATAACATCCTTTGATCTTTACCGACACCCGATGGATAACATATAACTTGCTATATAACACAAAAAAACTCATGTTATATAAGATTTTCTTCCCGTTTCTACAACAAGTTATGTAACTTTGTTATATAACGTGTTTTGTTATATAGTGTGGACTCAGCTTTAAGCTAAATGGTAAACATGAACCTTATGTAGCTTATTCCTACATTTAGGTATGGCAACGCAATATAAACTCGTTGAAATTTCCGAAACAGAGACTTCTGAAATGACGTTTTGAGAACTAATAATGTTGTATCATAGGAGAACTTACTTCTTATACTGTAGTCCGGATCAGCTTACTTAGTATCCCAAGGGTGAAACCTAACCATTTTCCCCCATTACTACATATGCTAATGGATTATGGTGATTTTCTAGTTTGAAGGCTGAATTTTCTTTTGCCAACTTCTTTTCGAATTTCGATACTGAGAAATATTACAACTGGTAGTGCTTTTCTAACTGTTGTGTTGGCAGCAGGAACAGCTGTCGTCAGTAGCGAAAATTCTTAAAATTTAAATTGTTCTAGATTTCTGAAGCTGGAAGCTAGTGAAATTCCAACATACTAATAATTAATTAATATCAGTATTTTATTAACACATAACAGTTATTTTATGTGTTGCGTTGTGTTGTGGTTACAATTCAGGATTAACTAATTTCAACTAATTTTTTATTTATTCTGGCGAAGTTAAGGCCATCAGGCATTCTCCTCCACTTAGCCAGAAACAAAAGAAGCAGATACAATTTTACTAATATTTAAAGAACAGTAATAAAAAATTTATACAGTCATACAAGCACAAGTTGAGTAAATTAATGCAAACATACTAAATAATAATTACAAAATAATATAAGGCTCGAAGTTACATTTAATGAATATGCAAGCGGTAAGTGAACCAATATTACAAATTACAAGAATAACAAATTCAAAGTAAATTATAACTATACAACACTGAGGAAGATTACATACATATACACACATACACACAAAGGAGAATTAAACATGAAAACTGGTCACGTGTTTAAAGTCACATAAGTGTAAATAAATATAACATATGGTGTGATACATGCACTTGGGTGCTCGATAGAAAATGCGCAACGAGACAGCAAAAATAACTAGAATAGCAAAATTATTAGGAGTAAGTAAGTGTTCTTAAGCATACATTTCAAAGTGGCATTTGGTTTTAGGAGTTTATACTAATCATTTCACGTGATCAAACAAAATACATTTTTAGGTTAGGTCTCGTGAATCGTAAACTGCTTAGTCAAAGCAATGAATTTCATGGTGTCAGACAAAATACATTTTAGTATTAGATCATATTAATCTAGAGTAAGGGAGGGTATCGTCGGATACCATTTTGATGTTTCAAAATAAAGGTAATTGAAAAAAGTTAGAACTGGAATTACTTAGTATTATAATAACCTCTTGGGGTTCCTGCAGATTGTACATAAGTATTAGGTAATTTACATAATATGTATTTGCTGTATAACGTGCAAAGACAAAACAGAAATAATATCATCACTGACAGAATGGGAAGCTAATGTCGGATACATTAGACATTATTATGTAAGAGGTATGATAATGCATTTAAAATAATATATTGCATATCAGAAACTATTACAATAGTGTTCTGTTTAGCCAACTGATATGCAAGCCTTTTAACATCATTTCTGGTTCATCCAAAATATTTTCTCTCCATCATTAACACATAGTCAACTAGCTTCTCTTCAAGTGAAGCTGAGAGTATTGGTTTTCGTCCAAGTTTCGATTTAACGGCTTTGGTGGGCTCAGATTGGACCGTACATAATCAAATAATGTTGATCGAGGTACATTGAATCTTTTGGAAGTAGCAAGATAGCCCATTCTTTTCTCCCTTACTGCGACAATGGCATTTACCATATCTTCAGACTTCCTTTTTTTTAGGCTGAATCTCTTTTTTCTGTTACTTTAGGCATCTAAAAATATCAGAAGAAGAAACAATTCGTTACTTCATAATATTCGATTAATTAGAAAATTAATTACTTACATTAATTAAAAATACCCATGAATAAAAATGTAGTGGTTTGTTATAGAAAACATATAAATGGGTTTAAGGCAGCTTTTATGTAGCGAGCAGCATTGAAAGACAGCCGACAATGCCCTCGGCTAGTATCCGACATTGCCCTCGGCTAATATCCGACGTTGCCCTCAGCTAGTATCCGACATTGGCCGACTCTTCACAAACAGTAAAACAAGCCAGCTGCATGAAACATGTTGTCGATAGCATTTCTGCAATTAGAGAATTAAGAAGCCTTATCTATGGTATATCAAACAGTGCATACCATGTTGTGTAAATATAAGAATAACTTGTAACGAATAAATCACATTACTTACCCTCAAAAAGTTTTTTTTTGCAGAAACGTTGAAAACACGCTATTCACACAAAGTGAAGCACTCAACAGTAATGGCTATTCATGCAGATGTTCGTCTACTTGTAGAGAACGTAATGCATTATTTTCACATCAGATTGCACCATTCGATGGAAAAGAAATATGTTATCCGAGATTATCCGACATTACCAGACCTATCCGACAATCCCCTCCCTTACTCTACTAATTTCCAACATAATGTGCGAGAAGTCCGGGAATAAAATGAGGCCTACTCTTTTACAAATTATTTAACCATTTAGAAAACATCTCCCAACATAAAGATGAGATGCAGTAAATACGTAAGTAAATGAACAAAACATCGTTACTTTTAATAGATTATTATTATTATTATTATTATTATTATTATTATTATTATTATTATTATTATTATTATTGTACATGGCATTGTGATTTTACCCTCTTTGGCGATATCTGGTATTAGTTGGCAACACTGAAGAGACGGCCAAATTAGCCTTTTAGGAACTACTCTTAAGTGATCCTCACTATATTCTTGGTTCCTTATCGCTTTGAGAAAAAAATGATAATAATTGGGGAAATGATGGAAGATATGTGCTTACGAAATAGAGGTCTAGAAGGGCGAGGTGAGTGAAACTCAAAGAGTGAATTTACAATAGAATTAGATACCTTCCCGAATTAAGGATGTAATTAAGGATATAACCAACAAAATTTTAATTCATGTTTCAGGAGAAGGGAAAATAATTCCAGGGTCATATTTTGTTAGATCTGTACTTACTATCACAACCATTTGACTAAACAAGGATACAAGTTTATTCAGCCGTTGAACGAAGTAATTTATTGTTATAAATAAATGATTTAAAATTACTTTTTCCACCTACATAAGATATTTCAAGAATCTGATTTTACATTCTTTTCCCGGAGTAGTCTTCAATTGTCACTCGCTACAACTAGCCATGTCTGAGTTTTGCGAAATGCTTTCCCATGTTACATCGTCAGTAATATTCATCCGTTATAATTATAATTATAGAGTCTTGCGTTTGGTTACCAAAAACCTCCAAACAACCCGCAACAATGTAAGTATGTACGGAGAAAGCTTGACGGCACCCGAAGCTACCTAGTTCAGGTCTGCTGTTCAGTGACAATAAAAAAACAAAACAAAGCTAGGCGGTTGAAAATGAGTGCTCCAATAGGAGAATTTTGTAGCGAGTATGTCATTAAGAAAGAAGAAAATGCATTTCATCAGAAAGAATGACACAATTTTCATTTGAAACACTTAAAATGTTTACAGTCATTGACTGTAATGTGTAGAGACTCGAGAAAAACTCCAACTGTCACCTCGTTCTCCACAAGTGTCATGGAGAAATTTTCAATGAAAAATCCCAGGCCTGACCGGGACTCGAACACGACATGGCAGGCTGAAGGCCTGGCCACACATCCACCGCAGGGATTTTGTGATGCATAAAACCTAATATTTGTAGGTATTGAGTTAACCTTTTTGAAGTAGTGTTATGATTGCTAGCAATGGCGACTCTATTAAATCTGGTGAACGTGCGGGCCACAACCCTCTAGAAATTATTTTGTTACCAAACACCTCTCTTATTAATCCCGAAGTATCATATTAGTATAGGCTTTGGTAGAGTATTGCTGAAAAATGCATTTTATTTCCCATTATCTGACAACAAGTGAAAAATATCGCAAATATAGCTATGTGTGCTTTACCTCTCTAAATTTAATGTATATTTAAATACACACACACACACACACACACACACACACACACACATATATATATATATATATATATATATATATATATATATATATATATGGACCCTATTATTCTCCTTGCAGTGACAGCACACTATACACTAATTTTGTTATCATACTCGTACAACGGAACTTCATGTATTGTTCGGGGATTGTCTGTGCTTCTGTGCCGTGTTAATCAACATGAATGACCACGTGAATGAAACTACGTCTCATTGGAGAAAATTATTAGATGTGGATCAACAATACCAGCAACAATATACTGTAAATTCCAATTGGAGGAATTTATTCGACTAACGTTGTTCATTCATTCATTTAGTATTCCGCCCAAGGACAGGTCTTTCTCTGCAAACCCAGCTTTCTCCAATCTTTCCTACTTTATGCCTTCCTCTTTGTTTCCTCATATGACCCATATATCTTAATGTCGTCTATCATCTGATATCTTCTTCTACCTCGAACTCTTCTTCCGTTCACCTTTCCTTCCAGTGCATCCTTCAGTAGGCAGTTTCTTCTCAGCCAGTGACCCAACCAATTCCTTTTTCTCTTCCTGACCACTTTCATTCTTTTAACGTGAAAAGACTCATCATGATATATTTGGAGTTTTTCTTAGGAAAGATAAATGTGGTAGCTTCCCGTTACTTTCCGCACACCACTCTCTCTTTCGTATCTTAAAAAAGATCCCAGGGGGTCCCAGCGTGGAGATGAGGAGAGTGGATTTGACTAATTAGGCCCTCCGGACTTCACCGAAATTCACCGCAAGGGTTAAATATCAGTTATATTAGGGTTTTTGACCCGATTAGAGATCGGAAAATCCCAATTAGTCTTTGCCCCCTTACGACCGTAATTCTGGAATCATATGTTATCTGATCAGTCTGTGCAAAATTTCATCTTGAGACAAAACAGAATAGGCCTACGCAAAAGAATCAAAACACAGATTCTTTTCCAACATTTAACGAACTTGGGTCAATTCCACATATTGGCCTTACTCCCATGAGGTATGCGTCTTTAAACCTGCACCATAGATACTGCTTATATGGGAGGAAATAAATATACAGTTTCCTAGACCACAGTCGTTCTAAGGTGCGTACATGTCGCCATTGAGTGATCATACTGTCGGAAAATTATAGCACTGTAGGTGAAAGAGGAATTGTGTGCTATGAGCACCGCAGCGCAGATCATTCCAGGGAGCCCCGGCTGGGGATGCCCGCCCCTGCAGTCCTGTAGTACACAGTGAGGGGGTGGTCTTCAGCTAATTTGTATTCAGCAGTGTTTCCTATATTAATTTCACTTTTATTTGACTAACTTAACTCACTATTATTTGCAGGCTTAGGATCCGGGACACTTTAGCAATCAATGTATGCACAACTTGACTATAGAGTTCCTTCAACATAGTAGATAGACATACTCTGAATGTGACAACGACGTCAATGTCCTGCCTTATATTCTACTGTTAATAGTACAATCTAGTGACGGTGGAAAATGAAGTACGATACATATCTCACAAGTTTTCATGTCCCTCGGCGACGTTGAAGGCGTTAGTGTGACAATGAACAACCTTGTACATACTTGCAACTAGTTCGAAAAAAGTGTCCACTGTTAATTGTTATTAGAGGAGAAAAACTCTCTCCGACGTCGGGGATCGAACCCGGGTCCTTGGTTCTACGTACCAAGTGCTCTAACCACTGAGCTACGCTGAAGTTCAACCCACAGCATAGGATCGAATCCTCCTCCTCTAATGTCTTTCCCTTTGTGGCCTTACTCCATGTTGGGCATATAGGTCTATGTTGACATATTATATTGTCAACTGCCATTATACAAGGAGCGCACTCAACTGAGTGACTTGGTGGCCGGGATTCCACAGTACATGCACTGTTGAGCGAAGAATCTACTGTTATGGTAGCAATCCTCGGTGCCGGAGTGAGTTTTCCTCCGCTAATAACAATATTGTTGCCATAACAGATAAATTCTGTGGGATCAAAAATTAATCTTTACGTATATGTTCACTATTAATTGAAAATACACTATGATGGCCTGAGTTCGTTTCGTAGGGAGAGACGGAATAATACTGTACCTCTGATCACGATCTGGATTGTACACTAACACACAGGTAAACAAAACTCAACGCGCTACTTCACTGCATCTATACTCCGTAGCGCTGTAATTTCACATCATTCATAAGTTGTCTCGGATCCTAAGCCGGATTATTTGTGTGTAAGAAGGAAAAATTCGTATTTAATTAGTTACCTTCCAAATTCAATAATTCTCCAGAGACATTCATTCATATATTTCTGCTCAAGATTAGGTCTTTCACTGCAAATCCAGCATTCCCAAATCTTTCCTATTTTACGCCTCCTATTTCGTCTTCGCATAGATCCATTTTCAATGTGTTTATTTATTTGTTTGTTTGTTTATTTATTTATTTATTTATTTATTTATTTATTCTGGTGAAATTAAGGCCATCAGGCCTTATTTTCCACACTTCCAGAAATGCAAATACAATAATAGTAGAAATAAAAAGAAAAAAATGACACTATAAACGAACTAAAGCCACACAAAAATACACATAGGTTGCGGTCACAAAAACTTTAAATGAGTGATTATCATAATTAATTATATCCTAATTAATTAACGAACATAAACAAGAAACTTGCAATTTTAATCTAGAGTATAAAACACAAATCGACACTTCCAGCAATACCTAAAAACCATGAAGTAAGACAAAATTTTCCAATTTAATTTTGAATTGTGATAAAGACCGGCAGTCCCTGACGTCATTAGGTAACGAATTCTTAGAGGCGAGGTATTTCTACAGTGTAGGAGAATAAGTATAAAGACTTTGTGTGATGAGGGATTGAAAGAAGTGCTTGATGCTGGTTTCCAAGAGTTGTAAGAAATTGAAAGCGAGAAAGCAGATAATTCGGAGTAGAAGTATGTATGATTCTAAATAGGAGAGACAATGAATGTACTGTTCTTCGTTCCTTCAGACGGACCCATGAAAGTAACTGGAGGGAAGGCGTTATATGGTCAAATTTATGAGTATTGCAGATGAATCGTATGCACACATTATGAACACGTTGCACACATTATGTTGTCTGTCTCCTGATGTTTCCTTCTACCCCGAATTTTTCTTCCGTTCACCATTCCTTCCAGTGCATTTTCCAGTAGGCAGTTCCTTCTTAGCCTGCACCCCAATCAATTTATTCTTCTCTTCCTAATCAGTTTCAGCATTATTCTTTCTTCACCCATACTTTCTAGGACAGCTTCATTTCTTAATCTGTATGTCGATATCACACG
This sequence comes from Periplaneta americana, assembly GCF_040183065.1. NCBI lineage: Eukaryota > Metazoa > Arthropoda > Insecta > Blattodea > Blattidae > Periplaneta > Periplaneta americana. The sequence goes on from NC_091126.1 coordinate 33,842,586, forward strand.
CTCCATTCTTCTTCATATTCTCATTTCAAATGTCTCCAGTCGTTTTTCACTTCGTCATGTTGTCTCTGTCTCATTCATTGCCACACTCCGAAAACACTTCACTAGTCTGCTCCTTACTTCTTTTTCGAGAGGTCCGCAGAAGATGCTAAAAGCTTCCTTTCTCATTGCTGTCCTACTTTTGATTTCCTGGTAGCAACCCATGTTACTACTTACAGTACAACACAAGTATTTGAAGCTGTCTACTTGTTCTACTGTCGCATTTCGAATTCGGACGTTTACCTTCCTTCGTTTTCTTCCGATAACCATGATCTACGTCTTGTTTCCATTTACCTTCATCCCATACTGCTTTCAGCTGCCATTTAGCTCCAGTCGTATTTCCTTTAGTATCATCTCTTCTTCTGACTAAGCCATATCATCAGCAGATATTATGAACTTCATTATTTTCCTCCTACAATCACCCCTTCATGTTGTGAAAACAATGCTTCACATAAATATTAAGGATATCCAATCAAATAAAAGTGTTATAACAACAGATCTAGAATTAAAGCTAATAATATCCCATTCAATAATAGTACATTATGAAACGAGCTTATAATGATAGTAATTAAGACGTAAGTATGTTTGTTTATGAAACTCGCTTGCGCTCGTTTCATAATTTTCATACGAGCGTCTTAATTACCATTATAGGCAAGTTTCATACGACTTTTTATGCTCGACCATATTTCTAACTTTAAATTATTCAGAAGTATACATTTTATTTGTATCTGACAGAAGATCGGAAGTGACCTTGTTCATAGCTCTTGAATTGTGAGATGTGCGCAGACGCGAAAGTATTGATTTTTTCCGAGGAACAATAATGTCATTGACCTTGATGTAATGCAGAGAATGTATAACCTGGAAATTGATTTAGAATTGAAAAACGAGATGACAAATTGAATTTATTTGAATATTATTTACAATTGACGCTAATTATTATAGTGACAGAACATAACCTTCTGCGACAGTAGACTATTGGATTTCCAGCCTCCGTGACGGTTCCCTCGTCTTTCGATTGCATATCCGAGAATAATCGAAAACCTGAACTTTAATGAATAGGTGTACTTTAATGACATGCATTAAAGGACTGCTATCAGGTGTATAAATACTACATTTCGGCATGGTCGAGCATAAAATGAATTATATCATTAATTATAAAATAAAAACCTACAAAAACCAAAATAATTCTAAAAATAAATAAAAAAAATCTAAATCCAGAGACAATAAGATGATAATACAGCGATGATGAAGCAACGGCGGAATTATAATGTGACGGGAAACCGAATTAATCTTACAATTTCACAAAAGCGGAAATCAATTTCCGGTGAAAAGCTCTGTAATGCTTGGATTGTAGTTTGGACGGCGTAATACACAGGCTTGTTTTTTTTTTTTTTTTTTGAGGTTAGCAAATTCCATATTTTTATAAAGGAATAATCTTGATTCAACTTTTAATTATATAAAATAAATTATGTATTAAATGTCTACTTAATAATTGTCCATATTAATTATAATATGCAGGAGAATAGTTCATGTTAATGCATCCAACACAACGGGAAACTCATTCCTTTTTCATTGATTTCTTTGGTGATGAAGAGATTCTAGAATTTTTCAACGAGATACATGTTTCTACTTATCCTGTCTGTAGCCTATGCTTTGTAACGTCTCATTTTACTGGAGGTATGCCATACCGGCTCATACCGCCTTAATTCGACCACTGGTTGCTGTCCGTTTTGCGACGACATCGCTTTTGACATTTCCGCTTGTTGGTACGGGACCGAAGCATGATTGTCTTTCTGGTTCAGTGGAACGTATTCAAGCTTCCCTCTTCCTTCTGCACTCTTCACTCCAGCATGACCGTCACCTTCGCCGGTACAGTACTAGTTGTACCTCAGTAGTCAGTAGCTCGGAGCACTAGTGGTCTATCTACGTAAGCTTCTATTTAGGGCAGAGTATCAAAACGTATTACAGTATAATGGAACAGATCCATGTAGTGAATGTTACAGACTTTCAGTTTATGTTCAAATTCTTCTTAGTGTGTTATTGTATGGTAAGTCGTACAAGTAACATTATTTTAATTTGTGGTTGTCACTTTATGTTCGTGAATTGCATATAAAACACAGTAAAGGGATTAGTTAAATGAAGGGAAGGACGCAAGGGAAAAAATCACAGATCTGAATGACGGGGCGAGCAATGATGGATTAATATTTGTTGATAGAGTGGAGTGGAATTTTTCCAGTGCTAATGATAAAAATAGTATAGAGAGTAATAATAATAATAATAATAATAATAATAATAATGTTTTATTTTCGCTGGCAGAGTTAAGGCTATAAGGCCTTCTCTTCCACTCAACCAGCCTTAATCAATACAATACATATTTAAATTACGAATATTTACACTACACTTAAAAGGTTCTCCAGCAATATTCTTCAGTTAAGTTTTAACAACTAGTAGACTACATATTTATTTAAATTTAGATAAACCTATAAGGTAAAGTAGTAACTTAATTTATGAGCTAATTTAATTCAATCAATTATAATTAATTTGAGATTTGAGATAGCTAGTAAAATGATGAAAATTAATTTAATATAAGCTTTCTAGAACTATGTTACAAGGAGAAAAATAATATGTAAATCTAAAATATATTTCTATAATGAGAGTATTAATGTAATTGCCATTAGAGGTCTTGTAAATCCATTTAGAGAAATTAATGATACTAATAAGAATGGACAGATGTTAGTTTCATTGTATGTAATGAATATTAATCAGCAATTAATTTGTTAAGTAAGAATTTATGTAATTTTGACCTAAATGAAGTGGAAGTGAAATAGCCTTGGAGATTTTCAGAGCGAATAGCTCATCTTGTATGCAATAAAAATTATAATATCATATTGATGGAAAGTTAATAGTTTCTCTAAGTTCTTTTTCTCAAATGTTTAAGAACCTCTTCTTATTCGGTAACTATTGCGAGTAGGGTCGTAATTTTTTTTCCATATCGATAGGAAAGCTAATAAAGAATAATTTATTTCTCTGGCGTATTTAAATACTGTGGACGGTTTTCGATTTTCTCATGAAATTTCGGCCAGTATATGGGACCGGTGTCCACCCAGCATCGTGATGCACTTGTGGAGCTACGATAGGTAGCGAAAATCCGGTTCAGCAAACCAGCTATAACGGCTGGGAGGATCATCGTGCTAACCATACGATACCTCCATTCTGGTTGGATGATCGTCCACCTCTACTTCGGCATGTGAAAGTGAGGCCAGCAGCCGGCTGGTCGGACTTGGCCCTTCAGGGCTGTAGCGCCATGGCTTTACTTTACTTTGGACGGTTTTCGTGTAAATTTAAGTTTAAAAGCCTATAATTTCAAGGTAACTATTGCGAGTAGGGTCGTGATTCTTTTTTCCATATCGATAGGAAAACTAATAAAGAATAATTTATCTCTCTGGCGTATTTCAGTAGTGTGGACGGTTTTCGTGTAAATTTAATTTTAAAAGCCTCTAATTTCAAGCCGCTGCACGGTACGAGTTGGTTGCAACACAGCGCCAGAGAACAGTTCATCTAGCGAGACACACCGAGTTCGTTGACCTGTTACATCTGTATCACGAGACGCTTGTGTTAGCAGAGATGTTGCCTGAGTGTTGAAACTTCAAACTTAATTTTCTTATTAACCGTGCATTTAATCTCAAAACGTAATATGGGTTTTCTATTAATTTCAGTGTACCCTTCTCCAAGGTTATTTCACTTCCACGCTGTAGTTTCAAGACGTTTCGAAGATTGCTTCTATCTTCGTCATCAGGTTAGAGGAAGCCTACTTCTCGGGGTCGTTACATACAGCTGTCCGTATGACTGAACCATACAAATAGCTGTACGTAACAATCCCGACGAGTAGGCGTCCTTTCACCTGATGACAAAAATATATAGAACCAATCTTCGAAACGTCGTGAAACTTTATTTTATCATTATCAATGGAAAAATTCCACTCCACTCTATCAACAGAAATAAATCGTGCTAAGTTTGTAAAGGAACTGAGGTATATATTATTGTGGTATTGTATAAAGATTGTTTCAGTTACCTATTTTCATTAGCAGACATGTAGGCTTAAGTATTGTAGGCCTATATCTATAGATTAAAAATGATTTACATTTTGCTTCTGCGCTATTTCAGGCTGTATTCGAAAGTGCGGATATCCAGCCACGTTATTTCCGTACACTACACAAGAATTTGGGTGAGGTAAGTAGGTTGTGTGTTCAAATACTAATTTTATATCTTGTAAGTAGAAATGGCAAGACTTGTTCTATGACCTAATCATGTGCCGTGGCTATATCACCAATGAGTACGGAGGGGGTAGATAGGTTTTAGTCTGAGATGAACTTCCGTGTCGGTAGATTCGTATAATATTAACTATCATGAAAGAAACTCTCTTGTATCACATTATTTACCCTATCGCACTGCTCATATGCCACATCTCGTCTCCTCATCTATACTCTTCACAGAAAATATTGCAGGTAAAAATTGTGCAATCATCATCATCATCATCATCATCTTCATCATCATCATCATCATTATTGTCGTCGTCGTCGTAATAGGAGTACCAATATGTACACTTGGTCAAAATGAAATCGGCATGGCCTACTAAAACTCTAAGGCCCAATTGTATAAAACTCCCTGATAAAATATCAATTTTGATTGAAGATCGGAAAGTGAACCGAGTTAAGACACTTCTTCTATTGTATAAAACTTTTCTGCGATCAAATTACCTAGGTTCAAATGCAATCTAAGTTCACGTGAAAAGGACTTGGCAACATCGCATAAACAGGTGAAGTATGTGATGCGCGAGTCATGTTGTACAGGTTTGTTCAGTGTAGCGACTTTAACTCTTTTTCGACGACAATTTCTTTTAACTTTTATGTTGCTTAAATAGAGATTTAGCGACCTTTTTAGCACCTCATAGTGACAAAATTTAATCTTGCTTTGTTGATAAGAAATCTAACGACTTTCCAACTACTATTTGGCGACTTTCCGCACACTCTGTTGGAGACACTGGTTTGTTTTGTGCGTTGTAAATAATGGCGGACAATAAGAAGAAGATTGACCATTCTCCAAATTGTTATGTTATGGTGTTCGATACTGCTAAACATAATAAAGCGTTATAAAACGACAATTTTCGTTTAGTAATACAGTTAATTGAAAATTTATGAATGTACCTATCATATCCATGAATAATTAATGGTTGTTATAAACATAATATAATTATAGGTTATGTTATTTGATACTGCTGAACACGATAAAGCCTTATAAAATATAAGAATGTTTATATATTAAGGCAAGAAATTGAAAAAAAAAAAATATATATATAAATGTATCTACCATATATATTAATAATAATGGTCATTCTTTTTGCACAATCTGCCACTCGTATAACTCAAACAGAATAGAAATAACTGAACTTGGATCATCTAATTTAATCGGAGAAATTCCTTCAGTCAAAGTTGACTTTAGTTTAAGACAAATTAATCTCAGATTAGACTTTATACAACACAAAATTCCAAGTTCAGCTAGAACGAGGATCAATTTAACCTCTAATCTAAGATTAAATGGTTTATATAATCGGCCCTAAATAACATACATGTAATTGTTCTTTTTATAAAACAAGTGTCCGGGTTTTTTTGTCCCTGAGTGTTGTTATATTAAAATTCTTGCTTCACAGTTCAATTTTTAATACAAAATTTATATCGTATAATTGTCCGTGTTTTTTTTGTCCCTGAGTGTTGTTATATTAAAATTCTTGCTTCACAGTTCAATTTTTAATACAAAATTTATATCGTATATATATATATATATATATATATATATATATATATGTATATATATATTTTGCCAACCACAAAATACATTGCTATTGTAACACTGAAAGTTATTGATTTGTTCGATTGTTATCATCTTCTGTTTCCTTCAGGGCCTCAAAATTACAGATCAAATACTCTGAGAGTTTTATTTTCATCAGGCACCAATATTACTTTTCTAACTCTCTTGATTAAAAATATATATATAGTCCTCTGAAACCCCACGATGATTTTTGGTTTATTTATTTCCGGAATAAATATACAGTACTTGCAAACGATAAGTACGATTTAAATTTCCCAATTTCTTCAGATTATGCGGACTATGCATTTAGAGCCAGTTAATATGCACTAGAAAGAGTGTCACAATTATTTTCCTGCAGAAGAATAGTTCCTAGATACTTCATATGAGAAAGTAAGAAACTTCATTCTGTAGCCCATTTGGTTGTGGATGTCTATTCATTACACTCAATTGTGTTGGCTACCCCTCTGCCTGGTTGTTGTAGCTAGGGGAAGACGCGGTGTTGGCGGCAGAAGGTTTTAAGTTCCGAAATATGCTGCTTCTTTATAGGAGTCGCTACCGCGCAGGGAGGGTGAGGCGATCCTCTTGCTAGCCCGTAGGCCGACCGGCACTGTTGAATGTTTTGGACTTTCTTGTACCCGGTCGATAGCAGAATAAAACTATTAAACGATGGTCGATAAATAATAATTTCAATTCGATTTTGATAATCCAAAATTACTGCCTTAAGATAAATGTATATACAGGGACATCATTTTATTTTTACTAACATTCTTAATATTAAAATGGCTATACCTTTGGATCAACGCCGTTTGCTACCTCCTTCCACGACTGAAGTTCGATACTGGCGTAATATACAAACAAATCACTTTACTAGGTATAGGAGGGAAGAAAAGTAGTTCATCCATTACCGTAAACCAGGAAATATCGCGATTTTGAGTTTGATCATTTTCATTAGGTTTTTGTTTAATCAAAATACAGTACAGTATTAACAATGAGTATTTTTACTCACGAACTGAGCTATTCATCCGACGTATTCATTATGCAGTGTATATTATACTGTCTACAGCACATTAGCGTACAATATAGAGAATGAAGTTAAACTGAAAAATAATCATAATATGGATATTTAAACACATTTTTGAAAATGGTGGCCGATCATTTCGATACAGGCTTCAGTTCTAATGTGCATATTATCGCACTATAGATTATTGTACCTAATCCCAATTACCAGTTTCGTCCTCCGTACTAGTAACTCATGTTGAAATAATTCTGTACCTACTATATAAAAGAGTACCTTGCGTACTGTAAATTCAGTCTTCATTTCTGCCTGACCCGCACAGATAAAATTACTCAGACATGCTATCTACTGTCCGTCCAAGTGGTTATGTTGCAGGATCGTAGAAAGGGGGGAATCACGTGATAGTTAATTACTTAACGAGGCCCTTTTATTTCAGTTATTTTAAACAGTTGTATAATATTACGTAGACGTCCAATTAATTCCTAACAGAAATTAATATTTTCAGAAAAGAGCTAAGAAATCCCAGCCACTAGTCTTTACAGTGGAGCGAGCAGAATCAGGTGGGGGAAACCGGGATTCGACGTAGGCAAACGGACGACAGTACCTGTGCGAAAATATGATTCAATATTGGAAGTTTTCGTCACTGGAAAACGCGAACATATTTCTGAAACGTACTATACTCACTAACTCAGTACTGCAGCCTTGGTTCTGTGTGGAGGACAGTTGGAACTTCGTTAGTAGAAGGGGTGAGAGTGAAGTACATTCAAAAACTGAGGTACAATAAAAGTTGAAGTAAAAATAAAATGATGTCCCTGTATAATAATCGATAAACGATTTTGCATTCTTTTTAAGATGCATTATTATTTTATTTGTGTCGGAACATAATTGTTCAACGATTTGGTGAATTTCAGAAATGAATTAATGCTTTTATTTCAAGACGTCATTATTGTTTAACTACCGCTACAGTTCGAGCTGAACAGGTCAGGATCTTGTTATTCAAGGTTCAGTACACATTTTTAACTTTTACTCACTTATTATTTGGAAATTAATAGAAGCTGTAATTGAACCACTCTCTTGGAATAGACTTACGTTGATGTTGATGGTAACCTAGTTTCCCCACTTATATAGTGTACAGTACCTAACGTTATTATCAGAAATATGTTAAATTCTGATGCTTCTATACTTTGTTTCATAATGTTTGACAGGGGACATAAACAGTGCCGGCAGAGAGAGAGAGAGGTAAGTATAATTGCTATTGAACCAATGACAGAGGTCTCATTCTCCGCTTATCTTGAAGTTGGGCGGTCTGACGCATTCTACTTCCTCCCAACTTCAAGACAAGTATGGAATGAAACCTCTACCATTAGTTGAATAGCAATTATCCTTTCTTTTCCCTCTGCAGGCACTGTTTACATCGCCTATCAGACATTATGAAATGAAGTATAGTTTAATAGAAATACAGTTACTTAATTTCTTGTTTACTTTTCTTAAATTACCAATGAAAATGAAAGTAGTGTAACTTTCACCTTCCGTATTTCTGTATTTGTAATTTCACATCCGTTTACATTAGGACTTCACCGAGGTCTTTCTTTGTTCTCTGCTAAATTTACCAGACATCTCCGTTTACTGGGGACGGTCGCCGGATTTTGATTTTTGTTCCCGGACAAAATTCGTAACCGAAATCTCTCCGGATTCACTAATTTGCCCTCAGATATTCCTGGATTTTCAGTTTTAATTATTAATATGGTTTAATGATCCTTGCACATGGCTGTGGATGAATTTTGCTAATGCAACTTTGCCGCTTTTTTACGATGTCATAATCGAACCTGAAGTTGAGGACGTAACTGTAGTCGAGTCTTCCATATTGCTATCAAGGTTAATAGAAGAATTCAACTCCAGGAAAGAAGAAATATTTATTATTTATTCCGTCATCAATTAAGCAACTTCTGACAACGTTAAATGAAATGGTTCCTGTTCTACATCATAATTCTCAATGTTTCTTGTGTATTCATGAAAATGTTGTTGAATATTATCTAAGTACGTGGGTTATTCAGTCACAAGATAAGATATCTATGGAATGTAGTACGTTGCTGAGATATCCAGAAACAGAACAATTTATTACTTGAAAAAATGGGTAGCTTTGGAGAAAATAAAAATTGTAATAAATAAAATATCACGCTTTGCTTAAAATGGAGTGATTTTTTTTTTTTTACTTTCTCTGAGATTTCCTGTGCATAACTGCAGAAGTTAATTGAATTATCTCAGTCTCTTCCTGGAAGTAATGCTTCAGTGGAGAGAGTTTTTACTTCAATGAACATGACGCGGATATCACAAAAATCCAGAGTGAATTTAGAAACTGTTTCAGCCATCTTAACCAACTTCAACATGACCAGTCAGGTATTTGCTTCAAAATGGGATCCAGAGAAGATCAGCTAAAAAAAAAAATTCACTCTTATGAAAAATACTAGTAGTTTAAGTACATAGTAGCAACTCGAATGAATATTTTTAGTATGTAACTAGAGTGGGTATTTTAGTTATTTAAATTGTGTAAAAACAATAAGTGTGAATGGAAAAAGAGAATTGTGAAAAGTAGTTATAATAATAATAATAATAATAATAATAATGATGATGATAATAATAATGATTTATTTAACCTGGCAGAGTTAAGGCCATACGGCCTTCTCTAACACTCAACCAGGAGCAAAGACTGCGTTACAAAAACACTACAAATTTACAAATTACACTACAATTTTACACACAAAACTTAATAAGATAATAATAATAATAATAATAATAATGATGATGATGATGATGATAATAATAATGATTTATTTAACCTGGCAGAGTTAAGGCCATACGGCCTTCTCTAACACTCAACCAGGAGCAAAGACTGCGTTACAAAAACACTACAAATTTACAAATTACACTACAATTTTACACACAAAACTGAATAAGATAATAATAATAATAATAATAATAATAATGATGATGATGATGATGATGATGATGATAATAATAATAATGATTTATTTAACCTGGCAGAGTTAAGGCCATACGGCCTTCTCTAACACTCAACCAGGAGCAAAGACTGCGTTACAAAAACACTACAAATTTACAAATTACACTACAATTTTACACACAAAACTGAATAAGATAATAATAATAATAATAATAATAATAATAATAAAATATAAACAACAAATAAGAAGAAATCAGACATAATATATAACATACAGAAAGAAAGAAAAAAGCATAATAATATGTGAACAGCAGGTCAAAATAAATGAGGCATACAAAAAAAGACAATTATTCATAATAATAATAATCATAATAAAAATAAGAATAGTAATAATGATAATAATAATAATAATAATAATAATAATAATAATAATAGTAGTAGTAATAAAATAGTGCAGTACAAAGTATACAGTGAATACAATATTTCTAAGTACACACAATAAGGAAAATTAAGATTATATATAGCTCAACTTATCACATTAGAGATATAACATTATCGGAAAATATGAAAACAAAAATATAAAATAAGTTGAATATCATTAGAACATAAAAAAAAATGTGAATACGTGGAAACATGCAATACAACACTTGTCATAATAGTAAGTTAGTTTGGCAACTCGTCATAAGATAATTTTCTAACTTGGATTTGAAAGAATTCAATGTTCGGCAGCCCTTGACTTCAGGCGGCAGAGAGTTCCAGTGACGAGAGGTAGCAACAGTGAAGGATGAGGAATATAGAGACGATGCGTGAAGTGGAATTTCTAGCGTGTTATCGCGTTGTGATCGAGTATTAATATTATGATAGCGAGAGAGAGTATGAAATCGAGCGAATAAATAATAGGGGGATGAAGAGTGCATAATTCGATATAAGAGAGAAAGTGAGTGCAGATTTCTCCTCTCATGTAACCTAAGCCATGATAACTTCTTGAAAGAAGGTGAGATATGATCATAGTATCGAACATTACAAATGAAGCGGACGCACGCGTTATGAACACGCTGTAGTTTCTGAGCGGAATCAATCCTGAGATCACTGAACAAAACGTCGCAATAATCGAAGTGAGGTAGAATGTTGATGATAATAATGATGATTTATTTAACCTGGCAGAGTTAAGGCCATACGGCCTTCTCTAACACTCAATCAGGATTAAAACTGCATTACAAAAAACACTACAAATTTACAAAGTACTATACAATTTTACACACAAAACTGAATAAGATAATAATAATATAATGTAAACAACAAGTAAGTAGAAATCAGACATAATATATAACATACAGAAAGAAAGGAAAAAGCATAATAAAATGTGAACAGCAGGTCAAAATAAATTAGACAAAGTATAAAAAATAAGACAATTATTGATAATAATAATAATAATAATAATAATAATAATAATAATAATAATAATAAAATAGTGCAGTAAAAAGCATACAATGAATACAATATTTTTAGGTACACACAGTAGAAAAATTATGATTATATATAGCTCAACTTATCACATGTATATCGATACCCGGCCCCGGAACAATTTTTCCCTTGAAATTATTCAAATCTGCTTTACAGGAAGCTTTACCTGAAAGATTAGATTTGCATAATATATACGTCACTGTGTACGTTAACAGAAAACAACAATTTCAAGTCACACAGAGTTTGTGTGCACTCGATGTGGGTTTCTGGCGTTTCGTCAGCCCACGCGAGTTGTGTGGATATAAAGGGAAAAGGTGAGACGGTGTCGGGTGGAATTCCCGGGTGGCTCAGTTGGCAGAGTGCTGGTACTTTCAACCAGAGGTCCCGGGATCGATACCCAGCCCCGGAACAATTTTTTTTCCATTAAAATTATTCAAATCTGCTTTACAGGAAGCTTTACCTGAAAGATTAGATTTGCATATTATCACATGTAGTTCACTTATGTGTCGATATCTGTCCCTGGAGATTGCGAAAAATCTGGTAACCTTATTCTGTCAGATGAGACGGCTACGTCCACAGTCTGACAAGTTCTGTTGTTATCTCGAGTTTTATCATCTGGATTATTTTTCTTCTCCCTTATTTCCAGTTCGTATCGCAAAGTCGAGTGTAGTTTTCTTGTCATGAGAGCTTTGAATACTGGAGATGCCAGTGCTCTCCTACTGTTGCTATTGTTATTATTGCAGCACAAACCTAACTTGGCTGTACATTTTGTCTCGCGAGCGAGCCTCGTCTGTCGTAGGGCGCGACGTCCCTCAGCGTCTGGTGGAGGCGGGGGATACAAAGCCTCATTAAAAGTTTTGTTTGGCCGGCGGTGCTGCGTCGCTGCATTCATTTAAATACACGTAAAGTGCTTTCTCATCGGGAACCGCACTCGCCCGCGGCCTGGAATGTGCGGGTCGGGTCGGGTCGGGTGGAGCGGGACGCACGTCCACACACTCCGCGGCCGCGACCACCACCTTCCGACTTCGCCATTCAATCCAATCTCGCATAATTACTCGTATGCTACTGTACCATTTTTTCTATCTGGATGTTTTTTCCGATTGCAATCATAATTCGCGATGTACTTCCAAGTTTAACAAATGCAAGACCCGGTTGTAGAAACACCGATCAAAATATGATTGGCGATCAAGGAGGGTTTGATTGGCCATCAGTTCTATTTCTGTTGCAGAAAGAACAATCAGTATTTGATCGGAGATCAGTCTTCCATCAGATTTGATCAACAGATTTTTGCTGGTTAAGTGACTGATCATTGATCAAGTATTTATGTTGTTCTGTTTATAGTGCAGTTACTGTAATGTATATATGTATGTATGTATTTATTCACACTGCAATTGGTATGTACCGGGTGGCAGTGGTAACTAATTACACTCAATAATGACAAATAATAAACTTAAAAATTAAATATACAATTAATAATAATACTAATAATTAATACTAACAATAATTTATAATAATAATAATAATAATAATAATAATAATAATAATAATAATAACAGCAGGGAATATCCTAAGTTAAATGAAACGATCACTTAAAATAACATTTTAAATAAATCTAATTTTTATCTTAAACCTGAGATCGAACTAAAACCCACGAGTATGATATGTTCATATCTGCACAAGTACCTTTCAACATTACACTCATTTCGCTGTCAACTCACTCACTGCACTGGAACTACAACACATTTCACTGATTCTATCCTGATTTCACTAACACTTCAAAAACATTTCACTGTTCAAATACTTTGCACTGCCACTATATACTATAAAGCTTCACTGACAGGAACACGTTTCACTTACACTACACACTTCACTGACACAACACACTTCACTGACACATCATAATTCTTTACTGATACAACACTTCAACAACAACATATCATTTACACCCTTTAAATACTGTGTATAATTACCGTCTATTAGTAAAGTCCTTAAGCCTATTTTTAAATACATTTTTGGTTGTTGGTAAAGCCTTTAGTAAGTCTGCAGGTAAAGCATTCCAGTCCCTGATAGTACGATTGAGAAAATAAAATTTCCAGTGTCCGTCCTCTTCCTTCTTTCCCTCAATTTATATGAGTGGTCGTTCTTTGAAGAGTAATTTGGCGGCTGCAACCTATTTTTTATTTCTCTCCAGGCAGGCTCACCTCTGTATGTTTTGAACAGTGCGCATAATCGAATTCGCGTTCTCCTGTCCGTGAGTGTGTCCCATTTTAATGGTGAATTTTTCCGACAACAGTAAACAGTAAACAGTTATAGTGTAACAGTATTGTTTTCGACATAAGGATTCTTCTGATGAAGAAATTTTAGAATGAAAAAATATTATTAAGAAGAAGGCATTTCCGTGACAGACATGAATTTTTTTTATGTATCATGACAGAGAATTTGAGCAAAGATTTAGGTTAACTAAAGATTCGTTGTTTTGTTACTTTCAAAAATTGAAACAAATACATGCAGACAGACAAATCGAAACCTTCCACTTTCTTCTATGAACTAAGTTCTAATAACGCTGACGTTTTATGCTGTTGGAATTTTTCAGGCGGTCTTGGGTGATCTTGTTGCTGTCCACAAATCAACTATTTGCCGAGTAGTTAGGAATGTTACGTATGAAAATGCTTTGTTATCGCAGGATCTCGTAAAGTCCCCAAACTCAGACAGGGAACGATTTGTAATCCAGAGAGAATTTTCAGCATGTCAGGATTTCCAGGAGTAATATTGGTTGTATAGACTGCTCACATACCCATCCAATGATCTGGTTGAAATGATGCCGAACTTTATCGAAATAGAAAAGGTTTATTTTCTGTGAATGTACAGGCAATATGTAGCCTACACCATAATTGAAATTCTGGAATGTTGTAGCCCGTTAGCAGGGTTCTACACATGACAACACAATATTTTTAAAGAGTAGGTTACGAGCTCCATTTGTAAACAGAGAGATGGGAAATGGAATTATTTTGGGTTATGGAGGCTATGCATATTCCAATTTCTTGTCGACTCCCCTAGCAAATCCCACAACAGAAGCCCCCTCACGTTTTTTTTTTGCTTCTTTTTGTTTCATATATTGTAGTCTATATACAAATAGAATCCGCCTGTTTCCTTTCTACAAAAAGCAACAAAACAGCAAAACATTCACTTGTTTTCCTAGTCACCGCCCGCTTGATGCATTCGTTTCGCGACTTTTAAAAAGCATCAAATTGGCTGTGGTTGCTAAATAGCACTGTTGCCAGGTGCATTTCTTTCTCAAATCATCAATTAATAAAACGGAACAAGTTGATGGGAGATTCACGTTTGTGCAACGCAATGAACAATCAAATAAATCAGACATCAACTGATTGGCGATCAGGGACTGATTTGATTTGCGTTTTTTGCAACGGGCCTAACACTAAGAAATATTTACGGTACTTTGATACAACAAAACAATAATACAAATAAATTAAAACCTTGTATCAAATTTTACCATATCTTCCCAACACAGAGAAACTCAGCAAAATCCAGTTATCGAAAATTTTAATTTATTAATTAATTCATAGCTTTCTGTCCAACGTCAGATTTTTCACTGCAAACTCAGTATTCCTCAACATTTTCTATTTACCGCCTTCCTCATAGTCTCCGTATTCGATATATATATATATATATCTTAATGTTGCTTATCATTTGATATCTTCTGCCCCAAACTTTTATCTCGTTCACCATTCCTTTCAGTTCATCTTCCAGTAGACATTTTCTTAGCCACTGACCCAGCCAGTTTCATTTCATCTTCCTGAACAATTTCAGCATTAGTCTTTCTTCACTCACTCTCTCTAGCATTCATTGTTTATTATATCTGCCCATTTCACACTCTCCAATTTTCTCGATATCCATATTTGAAAAGCTTCCACCAGTCGTTTCTCTTCACTTCGTAATGCCCATGTTTCTGTCCCAAGCAATCCAACACTCCATACATAGCACTTCATTAGGCTCTTAATTTCTTTTCCAGAGGCCCGCAGAAGATGCTTTTTTTTCTATTAAAAGCTTCCTTTGCCGATGCTGTCCTTCTTTTAACTTCATGTTGTTACTTAAAATACATCCCAATTATTTAAAGCCGTAACACTTGTTGTACTGCTTCATTTAGAATTCGCACGTTTAACTTTATTTTTCTTCCGATAGCTATTGTCTTCATCTTGTCTCCATTTATCTTCATACCTAACTGCTCACAGGTGTCCTTTAGCTCCAGTGGTATATCCCTTAATATCACCCATCTTCTGCTAACAACGTCATATCACCAGAAAATCTTATGCAATTTCTTCTTCTTCTTCCTCCTGCTATTACCCCTTCCACGTTCTGAAAACAGTTCTTCACTAAATCCTTCAAGTGGTATATCTTGAAGATGTGTTGTGAACTCCATAGTTGCTTCGTAGAGATTTTTTTTTTTCGATTTTTAACTACAAAATTATATTTTCTTACGCATTTATCACAACAAATGTTACGAATCACGCCATTCTTGTAAAATATCTAACTCCAAACTTTCATGCTTATGCTTACGTGATTTGCAAACAGAACACAATCGTGGAGCGCTGAAGTATACGACAGAATATGAGGAAATGGCGTCGTTGTTTATTTCCATGGTTACCAAGTATGTTTGCGGTTGTGTTTATGTTCCCATCGTGAATGATTGTATGTCTTCTTGATTTTACCGTAACGTTTATATTCTTAAGTTAATGCTTACGTTATGTTTAATTTTCATTGTGAATGAGCCTTAAGACTGTACATTAGGATGCATAAGTAAGCTGTAAAGAATCAAGTTCCTAAAGTCGTATGATTTGTAACAAGTTTCTTGATAAGTGCGTAAAAGTAATGTAATTTTTAGTTAAAAATTGAAAAATAAAATCTGTGCAAAACAATTAACAACACATTATTAGCTTCAGAACACTAGCCAATTAAAGAAATGACACTTCTGAATAGTTCTTTCTCTGTTTGTAATATTTTTTACCCCTAAAACTAAAGAAAAAAAGTATTTTAATAACAATTTCAAATTAGGACAAATGTTTATATGCCATTTTTTGCTCAGAATGTCATCGGAAATAAGCTCCGTAAAGGACAGTAAATCCTCGTGAATCACTCTGTGTGTATGTATGTATGTATGTATGTATGTATGTATGTATGTATGTATGTATGTATGTATGTATGTTGGTGTATATACTGGGTGTTCATTTCAAAGTGTGTCATGACGTCACAGTTGTGAGTCAGCGATTTGAAGCGAGTTTCAGCTTTTATGTCAGAGAAGTTGCCCATTAATCAAGGCGTTAAATCTGAACTTGAGAATGTGTACGGTGTAACTTGAACGTCGTAGCAACAGATGGCGGCCTGTACGGTCTGTGTGCTACCATAACCTCTTTCGAACTGTGTTTTGCGCGGGCAAGTCGTACGCAGGGTATTTGTTATCATCGGCAACATTCCACAACACAAATCAAATGCTCCGTGTCCATGCTGACCGTCGAAGTTAATGGCAACAAATACGTAAGTAATCGTCTTAACCTTCTCCCTATTTTCCGACAGTAAGAAAAAAACTCACCTCAGTACGTGTTTCCAAACAGTTCACATTCCTGCCACTACTGGCGGTACCGTACGTATCGGTAAGTACTCTTCAAAATGAACGCCGTACTTGCCAGGCAACTTCCCTGGCACATAGGTAATACACCTCTGCGGAAGTGTAGAAAGAATGAATTCTCTAGGCTTATCGGCTAGCCACATGACGGCATACAGCGAGCCATGACACACTTTGAACTGAAAACGCAGTATGTATTTTTATATATATATATATATATATATATATATATATATATATATATATATAAGAAAAACGTTCCAGTGAATTTCAATGTTGTGAAGGCCATAACTCGGAAATGAAGCATCCGGACACATGTTGTAATGAACTATTTTGATTGTCTACATGTGGGAAATACATACCTGAAATTATGCCCCGTATTTTTGAAACACCCTGTATATATACACACATACTGTAAACACAAAGTTCGCTGTGTCAAAAGTCCCCCCTTATTGTTTGTGCAATTTCCTCGTGTGCGTTTCGGCGACTTACTTGAAGGCCCACTTAGCAGATTTACGAACTGCACGGCTGACACATTTGTAGCTCAATTACTACTGTTACTTCAGTTTATTCATAGATGTGAGAACTGTCTCTCCATATGAAGATGGAAGAAAAATGTCAGTTCTTCTATAAACTAGGGTTATGATTGGTTAGCAGGTGAATACAAGTTTTCTGCCACAGTATAGAAAAGCATTTATTTATGACAACCAATTTTCATATGTCTACCTTCTGTGTTACTTCAAGCTTTTTATCGAATTCTGCCACACTTAAAATAGGTAGATTGCAGTAATCAATAGTTCATTTTCTGTTGTAGTGTTGTATCATAGTATCGCTATTTTTATGTATTTTGTAGCTTTTTGAATATATGGTATTTCTCCATTAAAAATTACCGTCCTATAGCCGAGTAAGTCCAGTTGTGGGGATGCTATCTGTATGCATCTGGACTACATGCTTTTCTGTAGGGGTGTGTGTACTCCCTTAGCCGATGAAGTCCAGATATGGCTCTGGATACTCACCCTCACACTCGCCCGCCTGCTGCAGACAGTACTGCATTGACCAGGAGTCACGACGTGGATATAGGAGTAGGATTTTTATACAATATAACTAGTTTGATGCTATTTCTTTACTTAGAATTTCCCTGCAACCGTTGTCAACTTTCGATACCAAAGTTGAAATTGATAGACATTGAAGCATATTATGAATGGTTACTCATCGCTTACTTCGTAAATTTCCAACCGTAGACTGTATGAGCAACGTTATAAAATAACAATTAATTTAGACATTCGCCAGGGGAAGTTTTATCTCATCGGATCCCAATTTACAATAATTTAATACACGAACACAACTATTACATGAAATGTCCAATGGTATTTGTAGCTTCAGCTCTAATCCACAGTAACAATCCTCGAGATTGCCAGGTAACGATATAAAACAAATGATGTGAAATAAATGAATGAAGCGTAAAAACAATTGAATGCTCTTTCATATTTAAGTATAAAAATATAGGGGTGCCATTTGAAATTTCTAAAGGGGGTGGCTACGGTGTGGGGGTGAAATCTAAAATACAATTAAGCATGGTTTCTGACTTCCCCCTCAATATCTAAATTGACTTTTTTTGTTTAAATTGAATTCAATTTAAATAATTAGTTATTTAGACTGGCATATTTTGAAATGAAAGCCCAGTATAATTGGGAACTACAATAAAATTCTAACAAATTTGCAGCGCAACTCTGCAAAAAAAAAAAAAAATGTAGGCTATGTAATGTATTGTAATATTATGTTATGAAGCGCAACGCAATGCAATGTAATGTACATTATGTATGTGTGCGTGCGTGCATGCGTCACATATTCAGCTTCTCATAGGCATTTTTTAAACTTTTGTCACCACATTACAAACTAAAATAATAAGCTGTTAGCAACTAGAAAGTTGATGCGATGGATTTTTGTCTTCCGTTCTGTCCGCTTATGTGGGTAGCGCTGAGGTGTTGTGCATTTCCGTGATAGCCGAGTTTATTCATTCATAGTTTTCTGCTCAAGGGCAGGTCTTTCACTGCAAACTCAGCATTGCCCAATCTTTCCTATTTTCTGCCTTCCTTTTAGTCTCCGCATACGATTCATATATCTTAATGTCGACTATCATCTGATATCTTCTTCTGCCCCGAAATCTCCTCCCGTTCACCATTCCTTCCAGTGCATCTTTCAGTAGGCAGTTTCTTCTCAGCCAGTCAGTGATCCAGTCAATTCATTTTTCTCTTCCTGAACAGTTCTAGCATTATTCTTTCTTCATCATTCTTTCCAAAACAGCTTCATTTCTTATTCTGTCTGCCCATTTCACACTCTCCATTCTTCTGCGTATCCACATTTCAAAAGTTTCCAGTCGTTTCTCTTCACTTCGTCGTAATGTCCTTGTTTCAGATTTATTTTGTAGTGATTATAGGTGGTTATGGGAAAGTATTTTTGGAGACCTTCCGCTTAATCTGTCGCTATTCCTTCACTTTAGTATGGGTCAGAATACAAGAGCTAACTAATAAAGCAAGGGGGATCTGTAGCATAGTATTGTTATCTGTGGTAAAATATTACTGCACAGAATATTTCCTCCAGCGAGAAACCCCAAGAATCTCTACAGATTGCACAATAACGATGAAATGCTTTCTTCCATTCTTTCACATCTAACGCGTAATGTCTTACCGCTTTATTTGAATACGAACATTTCTGCATTGAGAGTTACGTGATACTTTAGTTATCACAACATTGACCAAGCTTCATCTTAGAGTCTGTGCGAATCGACTGCAGGACAGGTCATCTCTGAAGACTTTTATTTTACCGTCTCCACATAGCTCCGAGTTCTACTTTGTATTGCTAAAAAATACTGACCGATATCCATACCAAGAATCCTTTCCTCGACCCAACATTTTAACCGGATATAACTTCGGGATCGGCACGAATCCGGACCTTCGTCTAACTCACTACAGAGCTCAACGGTGCCGTGTGATATACAGAGTGGAAGTGAAATAATCCTGCAGATTGAAAGGGACGGTAGAGTACATTTAAATTGATAAAAAACCTATATTATATTTTGTGATTAAATACACGGTTAATTAGAAAATTGAGTTGGAAGTTTCAGCAGTGTGGTAACATCGCCGCTAACACACTGCTCTTTCTTCTCGTAATACAGATGCAAGAGATCAACGAACTCAGGTCTGTCTCCCTGGGTGAACTACCTTCCACACCTCTCTCTGAATACAACATGGAATTAGTGATTTTAAAATTAAATGTACACGAATACCGTCCACGCTATTTAAATACCAGAGGGATAAATTGTTATTATCATCTTTTTTTTTACTAGGCTATTTTATGACGCTGTATCAACATCTCAGGTTATTTAGCGTCTGAATGAAATGAAGGTGATAATGCTGGTGAAATGAGTCCGGGGTCCAGCACCGATAGTTGCCTAGCATTTGTTCGTATTTGGTTGAGGGAAAACCCCGGAAAAATCTTGAGCCAGGTAACTTACTCCGACCGGAATTCGAACCCAGGCCACCTGGTTTCACAGCCAGACACGCTAGCCGTTACTCTACAAGTGTGGACTAAATTATTCTTTATTATATTTTCTATCGATATGAACAAAAATCACGATCCTACTCGCAATAGTTACCGAATAAGGGAGTGTTAAAGGTTTGGGGGGGGGACCCTGTTTTTTCTGAGAAAATTGTGTACTTGCCACTAATATGGTATTATACATTTTTGTTACATACAAGATGAGCTACTCGCTCTGAAAATCTGCAGGATTATTTAACTTCTACTCTGTATACATGTAAGTAGCAACGATATGCTCGCTTCATGGTTGCGCTTGAGGCGTGATTTCGGACACGTTTTTGGTTGATCATCGAGGTTTTCCCCAACTGTACAGCGAATACCAGGTAATGTCATAGAGCAGCGTTTCTCAAACTATGGTCTGCGGACCACCTGTGGTCCTCGAGGTCTGCTCATGTAGTCCTTCAAAAAAGACAGAAGAAAAAATAAAATTCAAACGAATTGCGTATCACACTATAGCTTAAAATCTCAGAGTTTGGAAATGACACATGGCAACCGAATTTCACTTTTTCTCCCAGTAATGCATTTTATGAAATCTATAACCCTACACGTCTATTGACTTCCCACGCTTCTCTCAGCAACAAAAAAAGGGATTTAAAGCACTATATACGTGGTGTTTCTCGATATCTTTTCCCTGCACATCTGGCGCCGCGCCTGTAACGCAGCCAGGGACCACCCGAATTCATAACAGAGGACCAAAGTACCGAACCTTAATTCAATTTAAAAATTTAAATATAGGCCTATTGGTATTAAAATATGCTACGAAAATGATACATTTGCTTTCGAAGGGAACAAGAGTAAGGTGGTCCGCGGAACTGTTTAGACTTTAAAAAGTGGTCCCCACTTCAAAAAAGTTTGAGAAACGCTGTCATAGAGAATTCTCTTGGAACCATCTCGCTTAAATAATCTCTCACTCTAACAAATTTTATCGACGCTGAATACTACTCAATTGCTAGAGCATCGTTGAATATTCGATTCTATAAGAAAAATATAAATAAGTAGGAACAAATCTTAAGAGGAATTAAAATGCATTTCTGTAATTCAAAGGAATTCTAAAGTGAGAATAAAAACTTAACTGTGAGCTAGAAGTCCTACTTTTACTGGAACTGTTTATTATATCGTCATTATTGCGTTGAATGTCACGGCGTATGGTTTTCTTCTCTGGGCTGGACGTCAATTTCCCTCATTCAACACGCTGCGAGAATTTCCCAGATCACCACCGATCCATTCTCTGCCTCGAGAATTGGGATTTTTTTTCAATTCTGTTATCGGTTTCCGCCAGACATGTTTTCCGTGAACTCTTCCATAAATGTTAAACTTGTCATCACAATTTCACACATTTCATCACATTCTATGTATTATGTTTTTGAACGCAGTCGCCGGGGACTCCTCTCATGACAGCAACTCAGTCAGTGAGCACATGGCTTTTGGACCTCTACTTGATATATGAAGTTTTTATTTTGTGTAAAATGTTCTTTCTGCATAACACAGAATTGCTCTTCGTCTATCACTTACTGTTTCTTCTATTTCTACAACAGTTGTACCGTTATTTTCTAAAACTGAACTCAGATACGTAAAATCGTTTGTTCACAGATTGTGTTGCTTTAATGTCAATCATAAAATTGTCCCTCCAAATCCACTGTTAGATATCCAGTTTATTAGTATTTATATTTAAAACTTTACGTCAGCTGCTACTACTACTATGTCACATAGCGTTCAGTCATGTAGGCGAAATACTGAAGTAAATGTCTTGCGTGATTCTTGACAATCTCAGAATGCATGTAACAGCAGACCTGCTAACCTAAGAGAGAGAAAATGCAGGAAATGGGAATTTAGTTGGAAGAACCAATTTAGTTGGGAGAACCCTTTAAACTAACAATAATAATGGCAATAATAATAATAATAATAATAATAATAATAATAATAATAATAATAATAATAATAAAAATAATAATTAGGGAACGAATTTTTATGTATATATATGTATATATATATATTTTTTTTGTTGCTTATAAATAAAAGAATGTAATTAAGACAGAAAGTCCTAACCATAACATGGTCATTTGTATATGAAATTTTATTTCACATAAAAAATATATTTTTGTAATATTTTTATGTAAACAAATAGGCCTATTTTAAATAATTCAGTTATAAATAGGGGCAGATGTTGATAACCTAAAAATCTACTTAAAATTATCATTAAAATGCCCTTAAACTAATGAAAAAATGACATGAAATTAAAAGTAAATAACATTTAAATATTATTGACCGTACTCGCACCACAACTTCTTAAAAATTAGTCACTTTGTTTCAATGACTGCCCTGCAAATCTCGGAGAGAGGAGGCAACTTCCTGGAATTTGGCTAAGATAAAGGAAAAGAACATGCAGGGAAGTTCAACTCACCGCACCTGATCGAATCTCTCTCCTTTGGTTCTTTTCTGTAGCACCAAAAATTAATTTTTATATAGATTATTCGCCCGAACAGTGCATATAGCTACTGTAGGAATCCCGGCCGCCAAGTCACTCAATTGAGTGAGCTTCTTGTGTAATGACTGTTGACTTAAAATAAAATAAAATATAAATGTCAATGTAGGCTATATGAGTCGAACACGGAATAAGGCCATTAAGGGAAAAGAACCAAAGGGGGAAGATTAGATCCAGTGCGGTGGGTTGAACTTCGGCGTAGCTCAGTGGTTATAGCGCCCAGTGCGTAGGACTGGAAGACCTGAGCTCGATCCTCGGCGCCGGAGCTAATTTTTCTCCGTTACTGGAAGCAAGTAAAGAGATAGGTTTGGAAGTAAACCCCGAAAAGACAAAGTATATGATTATGTCTCGTGACTAGAATATTGTACGAAATGGAAATATAAAAATTGGAAATTTATCTTTTGAATAGGTGGAGAAGTTGAAATATCTTGGAGCAACAGTAACAAATATAAATGATACTCGGGAGGAAATTAAACGCATAATAAATGTGGGAAATGCCTGTTATTATTCGGTTGAGAAGCTTTTATCATCCAGTCTGCTGTCAAAAAATCTTAAAGTTACACTTTATAAAACAGTTATATTACCCGTTGTTCTTTATGGTTGTGAAACTTGGACTCTCACTTTGAGAGAGGAACATAGGTTAAGGGTATTTGAGAATAAGGTGCTTAGGAAAATATTTGGGGCTAAAAGGGATGAAGTTACAGGAGAATGGAGAAAGTTACACAACACAGAACTGCACGCATTGTATTCTTCACCTGACATAATTAGGAACATTAAATCCAGACGTTTGAGATGGGCAGGGCATGTAGCAGGTATGGGCAAATCCAGAAATGCATAAAGAGTGTTAGTTGGGAGGCCGGAGGGAAAAAGATTTTTGGGGAGGCCGAGACGTAGATGGGAAGATAATATTAAAATGGATTTGAGGGAGGTGGGATATGATGATAGAGACTGGATTAATCTTGCTCAGGATAGGGACCAATGGCGGGCTTATGTGAGGGCGGCAATGAACCTCCGGGTTCCTTAAAAGCCAGTAAGTAAGTAATAAATAACAAATGGTAACAATCTCTGTAATTTTCTATCTGAAATTCGATGGACACATGTGATGTAGGCTCAACACATCGTCGGCTCTTCGACAGAATCATACGGTATAAAAATCATATAGTCCATCCTTTAGGCCGAATTCGAACCCAAGATTGGGGCTTCCACACACCTGTGAATCTCCGCGCCTTAACTGTAGCATACACGACGGTCGGCTTGATGTTGTTAATAATGCAAGAGATAGTATAGGCCTATATTAGAATGGGTGCAATCTCGCTGTGTTTTATCGCACTTTGCTGCTCTTTCTCCAGCTTCTCGCAGTATGGAGTGGACAGCAGAGTCTAATATCGCCACCCTCGTCAGGCTGCCACTCTTCAAGAGACACGCGAACAAGGGGAAGAAATTAGTTCCTGGACGTTTAGCCCTTTCCTCTAATTCTTCTTCCCTCAATAATAACGGCAGTTACATTTGATCGACATTATACAGGGTGGACGTGAAATAACCCTGCACATTGAAAGCGACGATAGGATACACTTAAATTAATAACCTAGACTGTATTACGTTTTGTGGTCAGTTACAGGGTAAATTAGCAAATTAAATTGGAATTTTCAGCAATCTGGCAACATGCCGCTGACACACTGCCATTTCTTCTTGTAATACAGCTATAAAAGTTCAATGAACTCAGATCTGTCTCCCTACCTTTCAACTCACTCTCTGACTATAACGTTGCAATCTGTTCGCATCGTTCAGTGGCTTCAAATTAGTTGTTTTTAAATTAAATTTACACGAAAACCGGACACGCTATTGAAGTGTGCCAGAGAGATAAATTATTTATTAGATTTTCTGTCGATATGGACAAAAATCACGACCCTACTCGCAATAGTTACCCAGTAAGAGGATGTTAAACATTTGGGGAAAAAGCAGTTTTTCTCAGAAAACTTTGAACTTTCCACCAATATGGTATCACCAGGCTTCGGCCTAGGGACACAGAGTAACCAATATGAGGTTTAGAGTACACGGAGTGTAAATGACGTCATGATCCGTGTGAAAGAGTGACTGCAACAGCACTGGTGGATCCGAAATGTGCATGCCGTTGTGTGTATTGCTGCTTGGCTGCGGTACGTGTAACAGGCTTCGGCGTAGGGACACCTGACTGAAGTTTACAGCTTACGTTAATACTTTAATGGTAGACATTTATTGTCTACACTAGGAATGTACTGTATATACTGCATCTGTACAGGGTGAAATATATTTTGTGCCGTACTGTGACAGAGTGTTTACATGTTCAGACACAAAGTAATGGCGCGCTCCATCTCCCAGTCCACTCGACCAACACAACACTATCGCCCGTGCATTCTGAACTTCATGCGTTTCCGTGCCCAGGACCGAAGCCTGGGTATTACACATTTTGTTACATACAACATGAGCTATTCGCTCTGAAAATCTGCAAGGCTATTTCACTTCCATCCTTCATTCCGGTTGGCACTGCGTTGACTTAAACGCTTCTTACTGGAAGAATCGAATCGACATTCGAGATTCCAAGCTATTAGATTAATTATGTTGAGTTGAGTAAGTTTGCTTTCCAGTCATGTTCATAGTCAGTATCTCCGGCGTTTCTTAACTACTTAACAGATTACATCATTACGGTTTTACCTCCAAGTTACGGAAGACTCGCGCACTTTTTTGTGTCCCTTTTTGGACTAGTCAAGCATAATGGATACAAATTCCAGACGATATTTTGTAGATCTTGAACGATACGACCCTAACGATTTATTTCTGTATGTACTTAAGAAACGTGGGACATATTAAATCCCAATAACACGTCTGGGAAAACCGATTCCGCTTTAAGAAGCAGCACCCGACGTATCGCGGAATGTGAATGGCAAGGCGGTAGTAGGAGAGGATCTCCTTGTCTTTCTTATTCCTTAACTGCTTCAAAGACACTCTGCCATTGTCCCATGTTCTCTGAATATAAGCAGAAGTTCAAAGACGTCAATTAAATTGATTCCTTAGTCCATTCCATAAGTACTGTACCCCAATTGATACAGCAATTTTCAATTATGCACTATAGACGAATTGAAGAATTAGTAAAAAGTGGTACAAAGGTACATATACAATTACATTTTGTTTTTCTCTTGTAGGGTAAAGGTACCTAATTCCTTGATACCCCTAATTCCGTGATAAAATTTCAATTGACTTCCATGAAGTTGTGGTCTCCGACTTTTAAGTTTTTGAAGTACCTAACAGATGGCAGGAGATATCTTCTTTTCAATTCTATTGACTACCCGCCTTTTGAATAGAAGCAGTCGACTTCAAAAGCTTTTGTTCAGTGGAAGGTGGTTGACTAGTAAGTTTTTCTTTCTCTTGTGACCGCTCCTGAAGAAACATTTTATATTTGAGGTAAGAATTAATATAGGATTATAAAAATTGATATATTATTGTAGATTGTAGTTAGGTGAATCGACATGTATGATTATTTAAACATTACGAGACAATAACAATGCTACAGGAGCTTGCCCATTTTCGGATTTATTTTCATATTTCTCCTTCCTGGCTTACTCGACCAGTGATGCCAACGCTAAATTGTGAAAATTAATGTCTATGAAAGAAAATAGTTCGTCGAAATAATAATAGAAATAAGTTATAGAAAACATCAATTATAATTGTAATATTTAACTTAATTACTGCTGTTGTTAGGAATATAAATAATGAGAAATAATTGTGTTATAATTCAATTTATTGAAATTAAATTTTGTATTGAATTTAACTTTCTGTTTATTTTTTTATAATATATTAATATGTAATATGTATTCCTGTAGTTACACAAGTATTTTCTATAAAAATTTGTCACTTAGGCCCTTTTTCTATGTTGTAATTTCTTGCTTAATCCATATTAAAACAATATACCATGACTTTAATGTGTTTTTCCAATACACATTTATTTTCTGAGCAGTTAATGAGGATTAATTTAGTATCACGGAATTAGGATATCACTCACAGAATTAGGAAACCACTATCACGGAATTTGGATCCCTGTCACGAATTTAGGAGCCACTGTATAACAATGAAGAATCATATTATATGCACCAAACTTGTGAAACTGTTGACACTGGATGTTGTAAACACTGTAGTTAAAGGTCCAAATAACGTCATTTAGGTATAAGTATAGACTTTACTAAATATGTCACGGAATTAGGCAAACTTACCCAACGGAGTAGGGACCCGAAGACTTTGTTTTAAGTTTCTAAGTTGCGAAATCAGCAGGCTTATACAAATCTGAATTTCAGGAATAGCACCCTATGAAGCTGAATGATTTCAAGGGAAAATAAGGGACAGAATTAGAAACGGAAACAAAAAATATGGATTATTTTACGTAATTTGTCTCGATTTTTAACATAAAGGCGGGACTCTAACGACACCGCCTTCATATATTCTAAGTGTAGACATACTTAGACGAAACTTTAGTTAGCAGAAATTATTGTAATTTTCTAGACATCTGTCCGACTGCATTCAGTATCACGGAGTTCCGTATTTTCGGCCGACTGTCCGTAAAATCCGCTGTTTCTGAAAACCCTACTCTGAACCGAACATTTTGTGACATTGTCTCCATACTGGAGTGCGCGGTAATGTAGCATATAAAAAGAACCATAACAAAGCTGTAGATGCAGGTTCGATTTCCAATTATGTCATTCGATTTTTTCAATTGGTTTAATGCTTTCTGCCTCCTGGTGGATTTAATTTTCAGTGTCTATAAGAGAAAAGGTGCCACAGAATTTCCTTGGAGATGAAGGCCACAAGCACGTAGAATAGAAATCTCTGCTGCTACTAATACCGGCTGTTCAAGAAAGTGCAGTATTTAGGAGAAAAGTCGACAAGTTGTTGGAGGGAAAAAAAAATTAATTTTTATGTATTTTAAAGGTCCATCCACAATGAAAATTAAACGTAAACATAAAAGCTAGATGCTATGTAATATAATGGAACCGTTCGCAATGGAACAAGTGAACATAAACATAAACGTTAAAGTAAACGTTAACATAGGAGCTTGCACGCTCCATACGTCTGCGTTTACTGTTATGAAAAATGTAAGAAATCAGTCAATCGCTGCTGTTCGCAGTTGCACAATGGCGTCATTGAATGAAATGTTAGTTGCAATTTATGACATGACAAGAAAATCAAGTTATACAAGGATGCAGAATTAAAAACTAACATATGGGAATCAATTTCACGTAAATTGAACTTCGAAGATAAGTAAAAAGCGTGTTTTATGTTAATGATAATGAATTTTATTAATGTATGGACATAATTTATTTCGTTTTGTAACGTTTTAGTTATTTAGTTTTATTGTTGCATAGTACGAAATGGAAATATATAAATTGGAAATCTATCCTTTGAATAGGTTGAGAAATTCAAATATGTGGGGGCAACAGTAACAAATATAAATGACACCCAGGAGGAAATTAAACGCAGAATAAATATGGAAAATATCTGCTATTATTCGGCAGAGAAGCTTTTGTCATCCAGTCTGCTCTCAAAAAAGCTGAAAGTTAGGATTTATAAAACAGTTACATTACCGGTTGTTCTGTATGGTTGTGAAACTTGGACTCTTACTTTGAGAGAGGAACAGAGGTTAAGGGTGTTTGAAATAAGGTGATCAGGAAAATATTTGGGGCTAAGAGGGATGAAGTTACAGGAGAATGGAGAAAGTTACATAACGTATAACTGTACGCATTGTATTCTTCACCTGACATAATTAGGAACATTAAATCCAGACGTTTGAGATGGGCAAGGGATGTAGCACGTATGGGCGAATCCAGAAATGCATATAGAGTGTTAGTTGGGAGTCCTGAGAGAAAAAGACCTTTGGGGAGGCCGAAACGTAACTGGGAGGATAATATTAAAATGGATTTGAGGGAGGTTTGATATGATGGTAGGGACTGGATTAATCTGGCTCATTATAGGGACCGATGGCGGGCTTATGTGAGGTCGACAGTGAACTTACGAGTTCTCTAAAAGCCATAAGTATTTATGTATTTTTATTGTTGCGTCTATCGCAAATATCCTAAAAACAGATAATAGCCTATGTTGAAATTGTAATTTTTATTTTATAAAGAAATTCTGCATTATGTTACAGTTGATGTTTGTCAGTCAAGGTTTGATAATGTTACGAGAATAATACAAGTAGCCATTTTGAGTCAGTTGTCATTCTTTCACTTGTTCTCTTTTCTGATTGACTAATACTTACGTCTGCGTCTTTCATTCTGAATGCCTACAGCCCAGTAATTTTACGCGTATAAGTTTTGTGTTATTATGTTTGCGTTTAATTTTCATTGTGAATGAGCCTTAATGATGTTGAAAGCACACACTTCTACAAAAGTCTCTAACTGAATTTTTTTTACAACATTACAGTAATTTCTTCATAGTAAACATATGTTAGAAAGAGAGTCGAATACAGTTCTTGCGAATGCGTCTTGACGCCTAGGTCGATTTCGTTCGAGGTACTTGACATTTCGCCAATGCAACTAAAATTGAAACTTCGCCGCATGAATTCGTCTCGTTCTGCAGGAGATGAACGCAACGAGGTCCGTCACAAGTAAGATTCGTTGCTGTGAAACACATTACTTATTCCGAGCGCATCCGACAACGTTGAGAGAAACCGGTTGGAGCCCAACGCGGACCCGGTTGGGACCGGACCGGACAGAGGCCTCCCTATCCTAGTTGGAAATCCATTGCCCCTCCTCTCACTCATGTAAGTCCAACATCACAAGGAATTCCGCCCTAGCGAAGCCCTGCTGCCGGGTTCCATCCTTGCCACCGATTTGACAAGTTTGTAATATCCTATTACAGAATTAGCTTTCATTAAATTAGAATAGGAAAGCGAAGACGAATTCTGCGGTGTGGTCTACGTCACAGCTTGTACAGGGACATCATTTTATTTTTACTTGCATTTTTATTGTACCTGCATTTTTGAATGTACTTCACTCTCACCCCTTCACTAATGTCCTTGCTCCCGTCAGACACTCAAACTTACGGCCGCTGTTGCATTCGAAGTCTTCAAGCAGTGAAGTAAACATTGCAGTGTATAGTGTGTTTCATAAATATGATTGCGTTTTCTATAGAAGAAAGAACCTATATTAATAATATCGAACTAAAAAATTATATTCAAGAAACGATAAATTCAATTTGAGAGAATATGCTTCAAAATGTTTTTAATAATATGCGTACTGAATTGAAGCCTGCATTGTAATGAACGGCAACCATTTTCAGCTACTTGTTTAAAAATTCAGATTAGCTTTTTTGAATTGAGGTGGCTAGAAGCAAAGGAATGCTAGTGACATTTGTAGTAACATGAGTTAAGTGTATCCAGTGTAAGCAAAAGTATCTAAAATTTTAGTGGCAAAGGGATATTTTAATCGCATCACACATTAAAATTTAAATAAAAAAATTCACCGATTTTACGAAAGCTTAAATATTTAAACCCCATTTTCTCAAAAGTAACTTAAGTGCACTTACAGCCCTTTACTTATGATCCCCTCAATTTTAATGCACTCTCTATGTTGTATGATAACATCAATAATTAATATGCTAAATAAAGTAGACATTACATAACGAACATAGCCGCATGAAAAGTTGAGTTTTTGAAAAAAAAATGTTACTACTCTACTGTATTTTGATAAATTCCGTAAAAGTGATGATCAAACTGAAAATCGTAATATCGTATTTCCCTACAACATAAATGGATAGACTACTTTTCTCTCCTCCTATACCTAGTAAAATGATTTGTTTACATATTGCACTAGTAACATCAAACTCCTGTAAAGGAATGGGGCAACAGTGTTTCCGAGTATAGCCAGGTGAATGTTAAAAATATTGGTAAAAATAAAGTGATGTCCCTGTACAAATGTTAACTTCACATGATGGCCACAGTCGTTTGTGCCAAATCCCATGAAATACGTTGACAGGGCGAGAGAGATACATGCGAAGAGATTTTGAGGAAGAACCAGAAAAATGCTGTTAGCGGTGTTTTTTTTTTTTTTTTTTTTTTTGAAAAGTAAAACTTCAAGTTTTATGTAGTTGTGAATTTGGCTAGGGATTAGATGTAGATACAGCAGAAATAAAAATATGTGGTATTGAATAGGTACTTGATTATTTGGTTATGAAGTAAATCATGTTGGTTTCTGGTACAATGCTCCGTCGATATAAGATAAAGTCAATATCTACCTACTTAGATATTAGATATAACATGCGGAGCATGTCCCCTGCAATCGGCAAGCATCACGGTTAGGTAGACCTACACCATGAAAATCAAGGAATAGTATGGACAGTGTAAAAACAGAATGGGTATTTAAGAGTTGTTAATTCATTATAAAAAAGTGAATCTGATAAAAATTGATACAAATTAATTTTATTTCCTAAAATATATCTATCAATAAAATACTAAACAGATCGATAAACAGACAGTCAGACAGACAAACAGACAACAAAGGAAATAAAGAAAGAACCAACGAAATAAATAAATAAATAAATAAATAAATAAATAGATAAATAAATAAATAAATAAATAAATAAATAAATAAATAAATAAATAAATAAATAAATAAACAAATAAATAAGTAACTAAAAAAATAAATAACTAATAAATAAATAAGTAACTAATAAATAAATAAATAAATAAATAAATAAATAAATAAATAAATAAATAAATAAATAAATATTACCTTTAACTCTCCAGCTGTATCCTTAATATTAGCGCCGTTTTCAAGGAGTTGAATAATACTAATACAACCTAAAGCCACAGACGATTCTGTATCGCAGTGTTAAAATATCTGCTGTAAGCCGTCAACAGACTGAACAAATGTGTGTGTGTGTGTGTATCCAATACCTACCCACTTCACTTGCGTGATTCGGATTCCGCATACTGCGGCTAGATGGCAGAACTGTGACCCATTTTCTAGTTGTACACCACTTCGGCGGGCCACACTGTACATGATGTGTATCTGTGGAGAGTTATATCGTGTACTAGGGTGAATATATGTGTAAGTGTTCGTGTAAGTGTAGTGTCTGGAATGAGTGACAGTGATGAAGATGAGGAAGGGAGAAGGGGAAACCCGATGCCTTCACGTAGCCTACTCCTGCCAGGCTTAACGTCCCCATCCGACGGACGAATCACTATCACTGCCTTCTCTTCATATGCACTGCGAAGAGATTTGGGATTTAACCCAGGCATGTTGGTGCACAATCTAGTGATTAGAAGTTGTGCACCGCCATCTCTCCTAGTCCCAAGGTAGAAATTTTACATGCAAATTTCTGACCCCGCCGGGAATCGAACCCGGGCTGGGTAGTCTGGAGACAGACACGCTACCACAGAGCTAACTCGGTGGACGATTGAACAAATGTGGTGTTATTGAAAAATCAACTTACCGAGATGGCATCAACAAAGTACAGACTAGCAGAAGATTTCCATCAACTGCTGTTGCTAACCAATGATATTTTGCGACGACTGTCTACAGAGCATTCCTACGCAGATCGGTCCCACTCCACACTCTATCGCTTAGTTTCCGCACGCAGACGGAACGTAACTACTTAGGACCGGTGTGCATAGGAACGTTCTGTGTTTGTGGAAGGCAAAATCGCGCTCGTGTCATGTATTAAGTCGCAAGAGCTTTTATCAACAGTAATCTCATTAGACGTTTTGATTTATCTAGAGAAAATCAAAACTCGAGTGGGATTTAAATGACTATTACACGATTAGAAGAAAGTATATAAAGATTAGAAGTAACGAAGTACTCCAATACAATAAAATATTAATTGACTTACGAAAATACAACTGTCTTCAAATGTATTATTGTACCATCTCAACATTACAAATATTACGCTAGATGCATGCTAGATGGCAGTAGTGAGCAATGCCTTGTCGTCGAGAAGTTCTCGATCAATTATACACGATGGCAATGTTACTAGTCAAGAAGGCTTTGTTGATTCAGTTTCATTTTTATTAAAACAGTTGCATTCCACTTCAATTATCCGAATCCCAGTAACCAACGTCACTTGACAGATGATTTTCAATAAATCTTAATATTAAACAATCTCTGATACGTGACTATCCATAATATCATATAGCAGAAGCTATAACATAACCTAACTAATATACACAAGTGTTAGAAAAGTTTTAATTAACGACGATGACATAAAAATAAACATGAATAATTTTAAAAGGAATAATTATTGAATGTACAATTTTCAAATTTGAATGTGGTTGGTATTTCAATTGATGTTATATTGGACGTGTGCGTAATAGAAGTGGAACTCGTTGATTTAGGCCTACATGGTGTATTCAACTTATTCAGAATTTCCGAATGAATAATTTTAAAAGGAATAATTATTGAATGTACAATTTTCAAATTTGAATGTGGTTCGTGGTTCAATTGATGTTATATTGGACGTGTGCGTAATAGAAGTGTAACTCGTTGATTTAGGCCTACATGGTGTATTCAACCTATTCAGGATTTCCGAATGGTGCTCTTCATTTATTTGTAAATCGGATTTTAGAAGATGCATAGGTATGATCAGTGATTTTTTATTAATTCTTGTTCTTGAATGCCAATGCGAGTCATATTTGAAACTGCTGTGCATCGACTGGAGTGGTTTGTGGTTTGACCAGCGCAGTTTCAAATGTTGGCAAACAAAGAAACAAATGCTAGGGACGCGATAAAATTGTGCGATAAGCAGCCATGATTGGTTGAAATACGTCCTTTCGTACCGTTTTATTGGTCAAAAGTAGTATGACGTAGTAAGAGTGTAATAGTCTTTTTAATTTCACCAGCGTGAATGCTTGAACTACAGATATTCTAAGTTATACTGAAATCATTTTATGGTTAGAGGGAATTCTTGAGGAACATAAAGCTTTACTGACCGCTTTGACAAAAGAACCGCTGTTGATTCTCAGCTAGATTGTGTAATTTATTAGTTGACAGATTCACTTTTATTGTGATTACTTTTCAACTGCTTCTCCTCTAAGTCGACTCCTTTTATTTTTTTCATTATCCTACATTTTTAGTTGAGAGAAAAATTAAAGAAATTTATGAGTGTGGATAGAAGTTAATGAACAATTTTCTGAAGTCCGATTTCTTAGAGAAATCCCAAAACTCTCTGATAGAATAACACAGCTCCGACCAGAAGTTTAAGAGCACCCTTTCATAAGTGATGCTTCACTCCTGATTTTATACTGTAATTATGTGAAACCTAAAGGGGATAAATACCTGTGAAAAGTGAAGTTTTTGCTGCAAACGCAATTTCTCTATTTTTCAAACTGCATGAAAACTTAATGAAAAATTACATTTTTTGTAGGAGAAAAATTAATTACTCCAGAATGAGTGTACTTGGATCAATGAATTTTTTGGACAGAGTTAGACATATCTGAAATGCTTCTTGTGCAATTATTACTTTTTGTTAAAAAAAATATGACAGATTGTTCACGCATTGTAATCCGGACTTTTTCTTTCTTTTATTTAGGAAAAAATTGACATTTTCTAAAATTCTCTTGAATTTAAAATTCACGGCAAATTGATCCTGGACCGCCACTGCCACTCACATCATGACATTGGGAGTTGGCAACACTGGTTAATCAGCTTATTCCCTTCATTTTTACTAAACAGTTTTGGAGTTTGTTACAAGTGTGGAAAAGTTAGATTTCTTTCTTGAAAAAAGTGGAAATGGGTCGAAATTCAGTGAGTCTGGACGTGAAGTGGCAGATTATTGAGATGTGGAAGAATGATTTGAGGTAATATCTATCTCCATCTCAAAATTCATTGGTGTAAGTACATTCATTCTGGAGTATTATTTCTTTCTATAAAAATTCAGTTTTTCACTGAGTTTTTATAACAGAATAATTGCTATATAATCCACAGTTTAAAAAATCTTTTTTTTTTTCACAGGCATTTGGTCCCTGCATAAAAATCAGGGGATTTAATACAAGTATAAGGACAGTGATATCTTTACACTTTTGGTAGAAACTAGTGTTGTGGGATTTAATCGATTAATCTAATCGATTTATCGATCAATTTCTGTTGTAAGATTAATCGATTA
This sequence comes from Periplaneta americana, assembly GCF_040183065.1. NCBI lineage: Eukaryota > Metazoa > Arthropoda > Insecta > Blattodea > Blattidae > Periplaneta > Periplaneta americana. Next base: position 33,877,762 of record NC_091126.1, read on the forward strand.
AAACATTTAATAGAATAATCGGGTCAATTAAAATTAATCGGTTGTAGTTGATATTAATTATTATTTTGTTAATATAAACTCATACTAAAAATTCCGACTGTATTTCTCTCTCGGAAATTGTTTACTTAAAAGCACAATACTATTGTTATTTTCTAACTGTAAACCAGATAGCATAGGGGAAATATTTGCACAAACACTTCAGAAAGGAATGGAGATATGAGGACAGTGATCTGGTCAACCTCTATTGAAAGTTGAAACTCAATGCGAAACCTTTATTAAGTTTCATGGTTTTCCAAGTAAACTTCCACCTTGTTGTCAGCTCAGCTTCCTAGCATATGAAATACATACTTTTCTGGGATTCGTCCCCACCATTCCTTATAAAGTAGCCATAAGTGCAAGTGAAAGCATAACTATTTTCTTTTTCTAAAATCTGGTAATTCGGATTACAATAGGGGACAGTCTTCTGTTTCGAACACTGTACTTTTGCAGGTGCTTGTAGTTTCTGTACTGAGTTTGTACATGACGGTTATGTGTTTAGTTTGATAAAGAAAAAAAATCAATTTTCTGTGGTCTGTGAAAAGTGTAAACTTCATTACATCATATGAGAATGTGAGAGGTAAACTGGGTGAAACGTTTGGATTTAAATTGAACGATCGTGGAGAAGTGCTTTACAGAAAAAAAGTTTTTTTTTCCGTGTTTAGTGATGCGGGAAACACTGTTACTAAACGTAGAGCGGCACTTAATTCGGAGCATGTGAATGCACTCATATGTTTAAAATCATGGATGAAGCAGTATTAACTAGGAGAGTCTTCATACTTTTTGTTATTTATGTTTGTCTCAAAAATTCCTGGAGAAATTGACACAATAAATTATAAGCCTCATAATAAATCTGTTAGTAAGTAAATAAAATCGCTGTTTTGTAATATAACAATACAATATATATATATAGAGATACAACCTTTAATACTTATGCCTATCACCGAACACAATTTAAATTTGACAATAATTGTATATTACAGTATATTAAAACATTTCTTCAAAATAATTGATTAAATGGCGATCTTACTCGTGTTATTTATGTCAGCATGTGCGGGTTACAGCTGTTTCGGTGCTAATTGACATCATCCTCAGAGCCTTCTGTGTCTCGGCGCCATCTCAACTTCGCTGCCTGTTGTGTGGGTGCGTTCGTGTGATGAAGAGTTGTGTAAAATAGTGTGTGTGTTCTGAAATTGATCTATGTGTTGAGAATTTTTTCAACTCGATCAAAATTCGATTAAGCTATCGATTAATCGATTAAATTAAAATAGGTATTTGATTAAAACTTTTGATCCAGCGACAGAAATAGTAGAAACTCTAAGCTCTACACTGAAATTTTTGCTGCAAATTTGTTCGTTTTCCTGACTTCATTGTTCGTTTGTTTCCTAAGGCGTCAAAAAGGAGAATACTTCAATCATACAAGAATTTAGGAACCTCCCTGTAGTTTTTGTCCTTTTAGAACAGACTCTTTGGGCGTTTTTGCTAACCTATTATCTCCATTTTCTAAATACGTTTCTCCCAATTTCGACATCTCGTCCTCATCCTTTCCTCTACTTTGCAGTTTCCTTTGCGTTCGATTGAGCAGTGCCTGGACTCTAGATATGTCACATTCCTTCAGAGAGTGCCAAGATTGTAACATTTGCGAGACCTGCGTTTTACAACAGGAAATTTGTTCCGAATTCAAAATTGCAGTGTATTAACTAGGCCACTGACTAAATTAGCGCACAAAAATGAAGCCTCAAATGGGAAAGGTACAAGAAGAGATATTAACTTGAAATATATTTTTATTAGTGACTGAAACATGCAATAAACGAAACCTCTGTTGCTGCGAACTGTGGATTTAGGTGGATATTAAAGGAAGGCAAGGAAAACCTTTCTGATTTGATACGCTAAAACAGAAAATAATTATGTGACTCACAGCTATTGTATGGGCGTGCCAGAACAGATCATTTGGGCTTTTGTAAAGGATACGTTGGAGCATGCATTATTATAGACTGAAATTGAAGCTCTAAGCTTTCTACTCTAGGAGAAAAGGTCTATAAAACCACACCGCGTGAATCAGACGAGGGTGGCCTGTCGATGTTGCACGCAAGAGCGACGTAGCGACCCAAGAAAGTCACAGGAATGCGAGAGCGATCGCTATGAATAGGCATGCACCACCCCTCCCGTGGTTCGATACTAGGACGCGATATCATTCCGCTAATTCGTGCGATTTCGAATGCTAAGATATTCATAGTGGGCAAGAACAGAGGATCTGTGAATCTCCGAGGTTCTCCCATCTTCTCCAATTTGACAAATTTTATCAACACTAATCTCACTAGAGGTTTTGATTTAGCTAGAGAAAATAAAAAATTCGAGTGGGATTTAATTGACTATTACACGATTAGAAGAAAGTATATAAAGATTAGAAGTAACAAAGTACTCCAATACAGTTAAATATTAATTGGCTTACGAAAATACAACTGTCTTCAAATGTACTGTATTATTGTACCATCTCAACATTGTATGTATGTATGTATTTATTCACACTGCAGTGGGTATATACCCGGTGGCAGTGGTAACTAATTACACTCAATAATGACAATAATAAACTTATTAATTAAAAATACAATTAATAATAATACTAATAATTAATACTAACAATAATTAATAATAATAACAACAATAACAACAACAACAACAGGGAATATACTAAATTAAATGAAACGATCACTTAAAATAACATTTAAAATTAATCTAATTTGTATCTTAAAACTAAGATCGAACTAAAACCCACGAGTATGACATGTTCATATCTGCACAAGTACCTTTCAAATGACACTCATTTCGCTGTCAACTCACTCACTGCAATGGAACTACGACACATTTCACTGATTCTATCCTGATTTCACTAACACTTCAAAAACATTTCACTGTTCAAATACTACGCACTGCCACTATAAACAATAAAGCTTCACTGACAGGAACACGTTTCACTTACACAGCACACTTCACTGACACGACATACTTCTTCACTGATACAACACACTTCACTGACACAACATAATTCTTCACTGATACAACACTTTCATAACAACATATCATTTACACCCTTTAAATACTGTGTATAATTACCGTCTATTAGTAAGGTCCTTAAGCCTATTTTTAAATACATTTTTTGGTTGTTGGTAAAGCCTTTAGTAAGTCTGCAGGTAAAGCATTCCAGTCCCTGATAGTACGATTGAGAAAAGAAAACTTTACAGTGTCCGTCCTCTGCCTTCTTTCCCTCAATATACATGAATTACAAATTGCAAACGTTTTCGCCCATTCAGATGCCTGAATGGGCGAAAACGTTTGCAATTTGTAATTCATGTATATAAAACTTAATGACCATATAATATAAGTCATTATTTGACATTGATTTGTCATTTGACTGAGTAACAAATATTATATTGTGTTTATCTATTTTATGATTATGTTTTCTTGGTATCAGTTGTGGCAACTATGGAATCTTCATTGAACTCTGTGGACGGTTACTAGTCAAGAAGGCTTTGTTGATTCAGTTTAATTTTTAGTATAACATTTGCATTCCACTTCAATCATCCGGATCCCAGTAATAAACGTCACTTGACATACGATTTTCAATAAATCTTGGTATTAACAATCTCTGACACGTGACTATCCATAATATCTTATAGCAGAAGCTATAACAAACATAACCTAAATAATATAAACAAGTGTTAGAAAACTTTAATTAGGGATGATGAAATAAACAAGAAACGTTTTAATTAACGATGACGAAATAAAAAATAAACATGAATAATTTTAAAAGAAACCATTATTGAAAGTACAATTTTCAAATTTGAATGTTTTAGTGGTTGGTGGTTCAGTTGATGTTATATTGGACGTGTGCGTAAAAGAAGTGAACTCGTTGATGTACATGGTGTATCCCTCAACTTATTCAGGATTTCCGAATGGTGCTCTTTATATATGACCAGTGATCTTTATTAATTCTTGTTCTTGAATGCCAATGCGAGTCAAATTTGAAAGTGCTGTACATCGACTGGAGTGGTTTGTAATTTTCTGTTTTTTGACGTCCAGACCAGTGCAGTTTGAAATGTTGGCAAACAAAGAAACAAATGCTAGAGTAGTGATAAAAATAAACAAATGCTAGGGACGCGATAAAATTGTGCGATAAGCAGCCATGATTGGTTGAAAGACTTCCTTTCGTACCGTTTTATTGGTCAAAAGTAGTGTGACGTAGTAAAAGTGTAATAGTCCCAATTCTACTCAATTGCTTCATTCCTTAACCCAATTTGTGGCCGGATTCAGGAACGTCAGATATCTATTCGCTAGTAGTATTTGTTAGATAAGTGTTTCTGAAACGTCGGATAACAGTTACAGATTATATAAACTTTTCCCAAGACACATCTGAAGCTAAATGACGAGATATCTACTGATGTAGTGGGCTTACAAGCAAAACACATTAATTAAAAATATTACCTCTGAGAAAAAGGCGTTTTGAACGCTCTTGACAAAATTGAATTCTCAAAATATTATTTTTAGTAAGTTGTTTCTCTTTATTTGTATTTAATTTTCCAATTCTAAGTTTATACATACATTATGTACATTATATACGTCTTTTTCTCAGAATTAATATTTTTTACTTAATGTGTTCTGCTTGTAAGCCGACGATATATTCGATGAATATTGAATATCTATGTTATACAAATTTATGAGGACCAGGTGAATAAAGTTCGAAGGGCTATAATTAATTCTTTCTTTGGTTAATGAGAGAAATCACTTTTATATAGATGGTGTTTAGGTAAAAGGGTTTAGCCCAATTGTTTTTAATGTGACTTTTTCGCTGTAATTAGTTAAAATTTAATTACAAAACGTGAAGATATGTTTTTTGACAAATATGTTTACATTCCTTCATGTAAAGTAACTAATAATGTGTTAAAATTTAATCATAGCTGTTTCTGAAAAAATGTTCTTTTGTGGGATAACCCGTTTATCTGAACACCATCGGTATTATTTATTTTGGACTGTGAGGGAAAATATATAAAATTGATATTGCAATTTCAGCAACATTGAAGAATAATGCAGGATAACAACCAGTTAGTTCTTTTATGATATTTCAAAGAGATTATCAAGAAATGAGCCAAATATGAAATGTAGATATCTGGAAAAATCAATTTCCACTCGAAAAACCTGTGGAATTGGAATTAATTTTCATTATTTTACTTTTTTTATTTTTTCTCGTTCTTCAAGACGTATACCAAAATATACGCCAATTCCTTACATAAAATATTATGTACGAGATTTACGTGAAAGTTTCCTTTTATATCATTTTACATGAAAATATATCGAAACAGTAACTTTCTGAGATGACTGTACTTGATGAATAAAATTAAAGAAAATATTATTTGATGATCATAGAGTCTTTTCCATGCAGAATACCCATTTCTTACATAAAAATACCAGTTGCCGGCTCAAGACACATCTGATTCTGGACGGGACATTTTTATCCGATAGTATTATGGTGTTTGCAAAGTCCAATCTTGCTAGTGTTAAGTACTAAACTACTTAACTTAATTTAATGGTATATGTAAGTGAACGAACACAAATATTATCAGAAAATGCAGGCTCTAAATTTCTAAAATTTTATAAGGAAATGAACTCACAATTGGACCAAAATTACGAGGTACCACAAAAAGGCTTATTAGAACTTAAATGTCTGATAAAAGTATAAAAAGGTTACTAATAACATTTTTTAGAATTCACTTTTTACTTGCAATTAAATTTTCCAAAATTTGAAAATTTTCACACATATTATTTCGCAACTCCACAACCATTAGAGATAGAATTCTGAAATTTTGTACACTGTTTTAACATGCATTTATGCAGAAGGTTTACTACAATAATACCCATTTCTTTGAAAATAAAATATTAGGTCACAAAATATTATGTAAATTTTAATATATTTTATATAAGACGAATAAAAATTAATTGTATTAAAATAAACAACTCTACATATCTGAGAGTAGTCTACTTTTCAGAAATAAGTGTTTATTATATCCAGGAAAAATATTAAAGTTCTCAGAGAGACCACAACAATGTTATGGTTACCAAATGATGTAACTGCAGAATTTTTTTTTCATACTTTAATAAAACTGGTTTGAAAAATATTATTAGTAACCTTTTTTTTTACTTTTATCAGATATTTAAGTTCTAATAAGTCTTGTTGTGGTACCTTGTAATTTTTTGTCCAATTGTGAGTTCATTTCCTTATAACATTTTAGAAATTTAGAGCCTGCATTTTCCGATAATATTTGTGGTCGTTCACGTACATATACCCTTAAAATATGTTCCATCAACAAAGTAAGCCCGGTTTATTTGTAAAAATTAAAACTTTGTAAAGGCGTTAGGAGTACATTCAATAATAAGTTAAATAAAATTGGGAGATAATGAAAATTCTACGTATAATGACATAAAATATTCGACAATATTAGAACTAAATTGATAGTGACGAATGGACAGTCCATTTTTTTATACTTAGTCTCATTTATTTTGATCTGTTGTTCACATTTTATTATGCTTTTTCCTTTCTTTCTGCATGTTATATATTATGTCTAATTTCTACTTACTTGTTGTTTACATATTATTATTATTATTATTATTATTATTATTATTATTATTATTATTATTATTATTATCCTAGTCAGGTTTGTGTGTAAAATTGTAGTGTACTTTGTAAATTTGTAGTGTTTTTTTGTAACGCAGTTTTACTCCTGGTTGAGTGTTAGAGAAGGCCGTATGGCCTTAACTGTGCCAGGTTAAATAAATTATTATTATTATTATTATTATTATTATTATTATTATTATTATTATTATTATTATTTGAAGTAAATAGCAGACACAGTTCATGTTATCCGTAGGCATATAGAAGGATTCACTAGCGAAAATTGATAGTGAATCCATTCCGTTCAGAGCTAAGAAAATTGTCGTGATCGAAAGGCTGTGAAGATGTTCTCATAGTAGTTCAGTAGCTCATGTAATTCTCATTACGACATTATTTCTTTATACTCCTTTCATTGTCGAAAATAGCCAGTGTTTATGAGAATGCAATATTCTGGTTTTCCAGTGCCTCCGGATGTAGTATGCTGCTCGACCGGCCGGGACACCCGCAAGGTAAAATACTTTGCTCTGTTAACAAAATGAGAAATTAGAATAGAGAGAAATATAGTTTAATTTTGACTGGAACGACGAGTAGGGTAAAGTTGCCTATTTCCATGATACTCCTAATTCCGTGATACTTTGTTAAAATTTAATGTCAGTCAAAGCTTTTCCGTTCAACCATAGCGCCAGACATCTTTCTCGAAAGAGTGCATCTTTCGCCTACTTTTGAGACATCGGTGAACTCCCTAGCAAGATACAGTAGCGTGCAAATTAATCCGAACAACGTAATTACTTATGCAAAAACACTCAAACGGGATAAAAAAAAAAGGATTTAAGACATACCTCAGTAATCTATGTGGCCTCCCTTGTTCCTAATAACAGCTCTGAGACGATTTGGCATGGATTCCACTAATTTCCCATAAATATTCTTCATTTCTTCATCGCGAAACCATACACTAATGAGGGCAGAAATCATCTTCTCCTTTGTAGAACAATCCATTTTTTTTGCATTCTTCTTTTGCAAATTGACCACAAGTTCTCAATGGGGTTGATGTCGGGTGAGTTGCCTGGCCAGGGGAGTACCTGAATATTCTCCTTGTTGAAGAATTCTGTAGTTTTTCGAGATGTATGGCATGGTGCCAGGTATTGTTGGAACACACCTCTGCCATCCGAAAATAATTTTTGCAGCTGGGGTACGATTCTGGTTTCCAATGAATTAATATATTTGTCAGAATTCATCATTCCCTTGATAGGTATTAATGCTCCAGGCCCTTCATGTGTAAAACAACCCCAAAACATTACTTTAGGGTGGTATTTGGGTGCTTGTTGGAGATGAGCTGCTGTTACTTTTTCGGATCCTTTCCGTACGTAAGAAATACGGTGACCGTGGACCTCGAAATGAGACTCATCGGAAAAAAGTACATTCTTCTAGTCATTCACTGTCCAGCGTTGATGTAATTTTGCCCACATTAAGCGTTTTTTGCACATAACAGGGGTTAGCAGTTGCTTCTTAATAGGCTTACGAGCCCTTTGTCCAGCTTCCAAAAGCCTACGCCGCACTGTTATGACGTGAATATTCGCCCCAGTGGTAGCCATTAACTCGCGGGTTAAGTCGACAGCAGTTAGTCTAGGATTTAATTTACTTTTCCTGACAATTAAACGATCATCTGCAGGTGAAGTCTTCCTTTTCCGGCCACAGTTTCCTTTTTTCTGGGGTGTGATGGATCCAGTCTCCCTGTATTGTTTTATGATCGAATTAACAGTAGCCAAACCGATGTGACATTCTGCAGAAATTTGCCTCTGTGTCAAAGAAGAATGTTCTACTAATGTTATAATTTTAGACCGTTTTCGTGGAGTTGTATCCATTTGTGAAGACGACAGAATGTACACAGGATTGCAGTATTATGTCTTCAACACAACTGAAATGCTTATAAGTACAAAACGACAGGCAAAATGTCACATATTATAAAAAAATAATAACGACAGACCTTCAACAATGGAATTACACGTACTATAGATGTCAATTAAAGCGGTATGAGCAGCTGTGAGGCCAACAATGACAGAAAATGTAAAAAATGTCGTGTTCGGATTTATTTGCACGCTACTGTACACAATCTTCTGACATTCAGTGAAAGAAATGTATCACGAAATTAGGAGTATCACGGAATTAGGCAACTTTGCCCTAGTGTGTAAATTTCTTTCGGGGTCTTCTTCTTCAACGAGCAGATTATTTATATATTGTAAATCTATGATTGAGATTTAGTAGTTGTAGGCGTACTTCATTTGAAAAGAGAGCCTTATTACCTGGTTTGTGTTATGACTCCAAGTGAGCGGTGGCGAAAATGTAATCGTGCGCCGAGCCACTGTGTAACCTTCAACGTGCATAGCACCTATGGAGGGAGGCGGACCCCGAAGGGGAAGTGAAGCAACTGTCTGACTTATTAACGTATTTTCATTTTCCTTACGTCAAGCACTTATATATAATTTTATACAGTACAAGGCTACGAACTAATGTTTAGTACGTGTAACGAAGAAAGAAATGAACAATGAATGAACAATATCACAACTGTCTTCAGAATGCCTCTGCGACAAAGTTTCAAAATCAGGAATTATGTCACTTACTGCCAGTCGTAGTTGATCACGAATGTATTTGTCTGTCAGTCGTGATCTAAATTTGATTTTTACTATTTTAATTTTTGAAAATAATTTTTCACAAACGTAAGTTGTAGCGAACATGGCTTCAACAGAGCAAGCGAAAGAACGAAACTTCGGATATTATTTTTTGGCAAAGATTTGAAAGTTCAACATTTGTGAAGTCCTTACATCTAGCTTTCATTTGACATCACATAGTAAATCAGTGAGTTCAAATTGAAGAGCTAACCGCATTATTCGTAATCTGCTGAAAAAGAGTCGACGTACAGAGATGATGTTGATGTTGATGATGATGATGATGATGATGATGATAACAACAACAATAACACTTAACCTTTTAATGTTTCATCAGTAACATGTAGTATAATGCCGTTTTATTTTATACAACCGTTTTCCTCGTAATACTTGTGAACAAATCATACATTTAATATTCTCATCATATTGACAGCAAACAAATGCGTCCTCCCATCCTACTTGGAACTTTCGTACATGGTTTCGAGAGAGACATATGCCACTCGCAGGTCAGAGACAAGTACAAATGGAACGGAGTTTGACTTCAGTGAGTGAGAGGGTGGGGGTCGGCGGAGGTTAGAAGCAAGCGAAATGCACAGCTATCACTGCGAGCCATAATGTCTCGCGAGTCAAGTTCTCGCCACGGCTGCTCTAAGTTCATCGGACTTCATTTCAAATTAACGTGAAAAGAACTGGTGTTACAAAGTGGTTTTATATCAGGTAAGAAGTTTAGCTCTTCCTGTCGATTAATGAACCTCGATACATAAGAGCAGCCGCGGCGAAATGCGACTCACGAGCACATTGTGGCTCGCAGTGCATTTCTCTCGCTTCCTACCTACAACCCCCACCCTCTTACTCACTGGAGTCAAACTCCGTTCCATTTGTATTTGTCTCGGACCTGCGAGTGGCGTATCGTCGCAATATCTCTCTCGAAACCATGTACCTCTATAAAATATGAAAGTTTGAAGTAGGATGGGAGAATGCATTCTTTTGCTTACAATATGATGAAAATATTAAATGTATGATTTGTTCACAAATATTACTAGGAAAACGGTTGTATAACATAAAACGGCATTATAAGTTACTACATGTTACTGATGAAACATTAAAAGTTAAGTATTATTATTATTATTATTATTATTATTATTATTATCATCATTATCATCTCTGTACGTCGATTCTTTTACAGCAGATGTACGAATAATGCGGTTAGATTTTCAATTTAAACTCACAGATTTACAATGTGACGTTAAATGAAAGCTAGATGTAAGGACTTGACAGATATTGAACTTTTCAAATCTTTGGAAAAAAATAAATATTTGAAGCGTCGTTCTTTCGCTTGCTCTGTTGAAGCCATGTTCGCTGTAACTTACGTTTGTGAAAAATTATATTCAACAATGAAAATAGTAAAAATCAAATTTAGATCACGACTAACAGACAAATACCTTCGTGATCAACTACGACTGGCAGTAAGTGACATAATTCCTGATTTTGAAACTTTGTCGCAGAGACATTCTGAAGGCAGTTAATTTTAGGTTGTGATAATGTGTCCTATGTTTTCTTTTTCACTTCTTTCTTCGTTATACGTCCTAAACATTAACTTCCCCATCTGTTGTCCACCTCCCTCCATAGGTGCTATGCACGTTGCAGCTTACACAGTGGCTCGGCGCACCATGGCCTTTTCGCCACGGCTGCATAAGACGGTTGAAAGAAAAATCATCCCCAAATTTGTGGTTGCACTGTTTGAGCGTAGAGTGCTAAACCAGGGCGGGGCGCTTGTCGGGAATGTGATATTTGTGTTTGGTATACCCGTCATAGTTTCTCAACGAGCTTCGTTTGCAATTCATGAGAGAGACGTATGAAGCGGGGTTTGTAAATTTCCAAAGAAAGTTACCACAGCTTATTATCCACAGACTAACGGGTCTCCACAAAAGATTCTCAGTTGTTTGATTCAATACATTAGATGCTACAGTGATCGCGATAAATGGTTAAAATATGCCAATTTGGCTCATAATACTTGCCCCCAAAGCCAACGAACTTCTCATATCTGGAGGTCATGTTTGGCAGTTTGCCTACACTTCCAGAATGCATGAAAATCATCGCAAACGCTCTATAACGCATAAGAAATTTATGTAATAGGACTAAAAACTTCACTTACGGGCTATGCTTCTAAATTTTAGTAGGTGCTATCCTTGATGCTACATGTGGAGATATATGGATCTTATATAGTTCCGGAATTCATTATTATTATTATTATTATTATTATTATTATTATTATTATTATTATTATTATTATTATTATTATTATTATTATTTACTGAATACTGAATTGTTTAAATATGCAAGCCAGACATTTATAGATAGATTCCTTCACTTTCTAAATAAGATATGGACCCTACCAGCAAGTTGGACAAAATCAATTGTAGTTCCTATATTCAAAAGAGGAGACATAAAGCCGTATGACAACTACAGAGAGATCAGTCTATTAAATACAGGATATAAAATCTTTACCAGCATAATCAAGAACAAATTGTATAAACATTATGAAACACTTTTCGCAGAAGAACAAAATGGCTTCCGAAAGGGAAGATAATGTTGCAATGGATATTTTACATTAAAATTATTGATGGAAAAACACCGGGAATTAAACTTAGAAACACATATTGCTTTCATTGATTTGGAAAAAGCATTTGATAGGGTGAACAGAAATAAATTATTAAATGTATTAGCCGCAGACCATGTTTCACAACAACTTATAGCAAACATATACAATATATATAAAACAAATCTAATTGCAGTAAGGTGTGACAATAAATTATCGCATTGGACAGAAATTCATACAGGAGTAAGACAAGGCTGCGGCCTTTCACCGTTGCTATTTATTATATATATGAATCAAATAATTAGAGAATGGAAACAATTGCGTCATGGATATATACAACTCAATAGGCATTTACAACTAGATTCGTTACTTTTTGCAGACGATTTAGCTCTGGTGGCATCCTCAGAAGATGAATTACAACGTTCAATTTTTAATTTTAACAAAATTGGAATTAAATATGATATGAAAATCAATAAGGAAAAAACTAAAATTATGGCCTTCTGCGGAAAATACCCTGTGCTTAGCAAAATATGTTTAGATTCAAAAATATTAGAAAGGATAAATTATTTTACATATCTCGAATACACATTATCTTTTTTCGATGAAATAGACATTTCACAGAATTAACGCCATTATGAAACCTTCCCTAGTACAAAGGCATACTCGAATTCGCCTTTACAAGACCTTGGCGAGACCTGTACTTTGTTATGGCAGTGAGGCATGGACATTGAGGAGGAAAGACGAAAGCAGAGTAACGGCTAATGAAATTATATTTATGAGATATACAGCGGGATATACGAAATGGGATCACAATCGCAATGAAGATGTAATGGAAGAATTACAACTAGAAACTGTAATTAATCACGTAAAACATTATCAGAACAACTGGCTAAATCATCTGCATCGCATGCATAGACATAGAATCCCAAAAGTCATTCTCCACTATCGTCCAAACGGGAAGAGATCTCTCGGTCGTCCAAAGAAGCGCTGGATTGAAAATTCAACTGTGAGATCGTAACAGACCATTTGGCCTAATACTTGAAGGGAAGAAGAAGATTATTATTATTATTATTATTATTATTATTATTATTATTATTATTATTATTATTATCATTGTCATTATAGGGACACAAAGGAGCAGAATGTATTTACCGAATGGACGAACTCAAGGTCATATTATATGGATAAAATATTTGTAATTAAGATAGGTGCTGGAGAAATGTCGAGAAAAATCACATGAAAAGCGAATGGCAGTGCACCATTTCAACAGTGGGTTAGCGTGATAAAATTATAAATAGGTATTTTAAAATCAATATACTCACAAAATAAGTGCCAAATTAAGGTGGGATCCTGTTTGTAAGAAGAAATTTACACTTATAAATGACTTCTACAGGATTATTGCTTTTCCCATCATTTAAAATGTATTAACAAGTGCCTTAGATATTGGTCTACATAATCCCGCTCTACGGGACTTCGAATTATACAAGATTGTTATTTATGTAATATATTATTTACAGACCATCAAGTAGTGATTATACAGGATATGGATGATATATCATACATGATAAGAAAATTGATAAAAGAATATTAAAAGTGAAGAATAAGGGACAGATTTCCTAAGTATTTGACACTGGATATGGAAGAAGAGTTAATTATGCTATGCATAATAAATTTAAAGTGTTGAATATTTTTAATATCTTGCTTCAGTATTGGACAAAACGCAACAACAAATGCACATTTTGAAAGAAGAATAATTGACGGTACGATAAAATCCGTATTGTAAACTGCCATTTGGTATTCTGTGGTAGTCTACCTCTGGTTTACAACTCTACTGGCCAGCAATGAAAGAATTAACTCTTCGGTGTCATTCCCGACCGTTACCAGTCGCTGCGCTTTTTATTCAGTCAGCAATTATTTTAAATACATACCAGAGCCCCTGCTATATCCAGTAATATAATACAGTATTAAATTACAAGAGAAACTCGAAACTTAACTAATTTCAAAACATTGTTTCCTGCTCAAGGAATGAAATGTAAGAAGTGTGCCCAGTGACTAGCCCAGACAAAACATTTCACATTAGGGAGGATTACACACGTGGGGTGATCCAAGGACACTACCCTCCAGATGAGTCATTGTTTCAAGCGAGAGCAGCCCTCACTAGGAAATCTTTCACGCTCGGAGTGATACCATCTAATGCTCCTCTGACTGATGGGAAATTATTTTCACAAATCTTTATCTTATCTGAGGTCGAGGAGAACCCGTCATAGGGGTAAAATTTTCAGTTTTGTCCATAACTTCGAAGCTCTGTCTGTTAACGTTGATAGAGATACATTCAAATTTACGGAATATTATTAGTCAGCCCTGTTTTAATAAGTAAAATAACGAATTTTTTGACCAAATTGACAGGAACTCGACGAACCAGCGCATGAGTCTGTCGCCCAGCCAAACAATTTCATTTCACCAGTGCTCCATTTTCACTGAGTTAACACTGTTCTTATGTACGGTATTTTAAAATAAATAATAGGTGTACAAACTGCGATATAACCTCGTCTGTTCTTCGGTATCATATACGATACCTTAGAAATTTATGCATGTCATTCGTTATGCGCTTATATAGGTCCGTGGCCTGAGGTATCTTATTTTATACCATATGAGCTTCCTGATTATTATTCGAGTTTCTTCTATTTTCTTGTCACTAGATGCTTCCAGTTGATTGAATTTATCATTCTGTCTAGTCAGCAGCATGGCTGAGAAAAGAAAATAAAAAATAAAATTTCCGATATGTTATAAGTTAAATGAAATAATATTAACTGTTAATAAATTCTTACACATTACCCATTCACGTAATAATAATAATAATAATAATAATAATAATAATAATAATAATAATAATAATAATAATAGAAACATTGTTTGGGATCTCATACAGGCGTAGAACACTACTTTTTAAGAGGTATCACTAGCATACTAGGTCACTAGCATGACTTTTCATAAATAACATTACTATAGTTCTGTGTAATAAGTGTGTGTGTGTGTGTGTGTGTGTGTATGTATCCAATGCCCACCCACTTCACTTGCGTGATTCGGGTTCTGCATACTCCGGATAGATGGTTGAACTGTGACACCACTTCGGCGGGTCACACTGTACATGATATATATCTGTGGAGAGTTATGTCTTGTACTAGGGTGAGTGTATGTGTAAGTGTAGTGTCTGGAATGAGTGATTTTTTAAATTTTTATTGGGTTATTTTACGACGCTGTATCAACATCTAGGTTATTTAGCGTCTGAATGATATGAAGGTGATAATGCCGGTGAAATGAGTCCGGGGTCCAGCACCGAAAGTTACCCATTTGCTCGTATTGGGTTGAGGGAAAACCCCGGAAAAAACCTCAACCAGGTAACTTGCCCCGACCGGGATTCGAACGCGCTGACCGTTACTCCACAGGACGGACAGAATGAGTGATGATGATAAAGATGAGGAAGGGAGAAGGGGAAACCCGGTGCCGGCACGTAGCCTACTCCTATCGAATAGCACCAAGGGTGCCGACAGGCTTAACGTCCCCATCCGACGGACGAATCACTATCGACAGTGACATATCCCTTCTCTTCATATGCACTGCGTAGGCATATTGGTGCACAGTCTAGTGATTAGAAGTTGTACACCGCCATCTCTCCTAGTCCCGAGGTAGAAATTTTACATGCAAATTTCTGATCCCGCCGGGAATCGAACCCGGGCCGGCTAGTCTGGAGGCAGACACGCTACAACAGAGCTAACTCGGCGGACCTCTGTGTAATAAGTAGAATACGTAATATTGTATAAATGTTATAGCTGTTATTTCATGCTCACATCATTTTCATATAATCAAAATATTCTTAACAATATAATACGCTTCACTAAAAAGTGACACTGATATGAAGGAAGAAGGTAGAGGTAGTTACGAGGAAGCGGTGAGAAATGACGAAAAACTAGCTCTACTAAAGTAGTTTGACAATACGTCCATTTTTATAGCATCGACTGAATTCTGTGTGGAACTAGTAGAAGACTGTAATCGCTGGTCAAAAAAAAAATACTGTGCCCTTGTATTGCATAATACTCCAATAGATGGACAGTTTAGTAAAAAAATTGTGGGCAGAAACATTTCGTATAGGACAATGGTCGGAATAGGACAATGGCCAATCAAATTTAGTCGCTATCCCCGTGTATTGCATAATACTCCAATAGACGGACAGTTTAGTAAAAAATTTTGGGCAGAAACAATTCGTATATGTCAATTGCTGAAATAGAAAGTGTGAGAAACTGCCAATCAAATTTAGTCACTGTCCCCGTGTATTGCATAATCTCCAATAGAAGGACAGTTTAGTAGAAAATGTGGGCCGAAACAGTTCGTATTTGTCAATGGCTGCAATAGAAAGTGTGAGAAACTGCCAATCAAATTTAGTCACTGTCCCCGTGTATTGCATAATACTCCAATAGATGGACAGTTTTTTAAAAATTGTGGGCAGAAACAGTTCGTATATGTCAATGGCTGAAATAGGAAGTGTGAGAGACTACCAATCACATTTGTTCACTGTCCCCGTGTCTTGCATAATACTCCAATAGAGGGACAGTTTAGTAAAAAAATTGTGGGCAGAAACAGTTCATATTTGTCAGTGGCCGAAATAGGAAGCATGAGGAACTGTCAATCAAATTTGATCATTGTCCCCGTGTATTGCATAATACTGCAATAGATGGACAGTTTAGTAAAGAATTGTGGGCAGAAACAATTCGTATATGTCAATGGCTGTCTAAATATGTATGAATAAACGATGAAATACTTGTTATAAATTACCCGATATCACGTAAAACATTATTTGAAGATTGTTCATATAAGCATAAGTTATGTTGAGGTCTTTGGGATGTTAAAGGTTACTTTAATATAAAAATGGAATTTAATAAACTTAGTGACTAAAATACGTCACTGTGTTTGGTCTGTTTATCTCACGTTACTGTTGTACTATTATTGATAAAATATGGCGCAATCTACAAACTCTTTGCTTCTTCCCTTTATCTGCAGAGAGTGATTCATAGACCCACAGTTACCCTTCACATTTTTAACAATGCAAATTTTGGATATTTATCATTAGGGATAGATTCCCCTTCCTTGCATTTCCTTATGATGCAGCTGATATGTAGATCCTGAATATTTGATGTTTCTGCATTTTGATTTATGTCATGGTACAAAAACTAAAAGAAATCTTGCAATAAATGCGCAACTCTTTCCAGATGCAATGTCTGTAACGAAAGTTGGTGTGCAGAAATTCAAGTTACTTTCCCTAATGAACGGGATGAATAATAGAATTAGAGATTCAAGAGATTGAATTTTTAGTACCTCATGAATTTGTCGCCGTAAATACTTAAAGGGATTATTTTAGGTAATCTCTGTGAAATTTACTGTCTTTGTAGATATGTGTTCGTAAATAAAATTCAAAATATATTCCGAATCTTTTCATACAAACTGCAATTATAACGATCGACACAAGAATTGTTCCTGCTTCTGTTGTTGATGCTTTCAGAAGTTTTTATTGAAGTTTTCTAAGTGAAAAAGTTGGAACAATGACTGATACACAGTGGTTCACAAAAAATGAAACCCTTGGTATGACAGTCATGGAAAGTCAAGACTGATTAACTGACTTCTGGCCTCACGTCCACATGCCTCACAAGAGGTGAATGAACAACCAACCAGCATGAAGGTGACTTGTGGTCAGCACGAAGATCCTACTCCCCAGAAGTTATAGCTGGCTTACGAAACAGGCTTTCGCTATTAATTGCGGCTCCCCAAATTCATCTGGATGCTGAGTTGGCACCGGTCCCATACATTGATCGAAATTTCATCAGAAAATATCATTCCCCATAAGGAGTCGAACCAGCTCCCATTCCGTGTCTCTAGTACAAGACATTTCGCCTTACACTACGCAGCTACGGCGCGCGATATACTGTATGGTTTACATCTAAAATATTCAAAATCATTCAGTCCTTATAATGTCAACGTTTCACTACTACATTAAAACAGTGAATAATAATAATAATAATAATAATAATAATAATAATAATAATAATAATAATAATATAAAGGATTACGAAAGAAATTATTGATAATTTCAAATCATACGTTCTCAATGAAAATCAGTTATCCTTTAGGTTTAGGCGTATACGCTGCAAATTTTGAGGCGGTATGGAAGGGACTAAATTTTGATTTAAAGAATAGATCAGCACACAGATAAACTATATTAGTACATTATGCAACGAGCCTATAATGGTAGTAATTAAGACGCGAGTATGTTTGTGAAACGAGCGCAAGCGAGTTTAATAATTTTCATACGAGCGTCTTAATTACAATTATAGCCAAGTTTCATACGACTTTTTATGCTCGACCATATTTCTAACTTCAAATTATTCATAAGTATTCATGTTATTCTTATCTGATTGAGGAGCAGAACTGACCTTGTGCAATACCTCGTAAATTGTGAGATGTGCGCAGACGGGAAAGTATTGATTTTTTCCGAGAAATAAATGTCTTTCGACTGCATATCCGAGAATAATCGATACTTGCGCTTTCATATTGCTACAATGGTATTTTCTGATTGGTGGAACACCTGAACTTTAATGAATAGGTGTACTTTAATGAGGGTCACTAAAGGGCTGCTACTAGATGTAAAATTACTACATATCAGCATGGTCGAGCATAAAGAAAATAAATCGACATAATGTATTATTATTTTTTATTCTCTGTTCAAAACTCATTGCAACTTCAAGGCTTATTATGCTTTTTAGTGAAATTACCGATAGTGAGTCCACCATTGTGAAGTAACGGTTAACATACCTGACCGTTAACGAGGGGTCCCGTGATCAAATCCTGGTTGAGATTTTTCCAAGATTTTCTCTCAACCGATTGAAACAGAATTGCTCTGTAACTTTCGGCGTTGGACCGCGGACTTATTTCACCACCATATTGACACTTCTTCTCTTTCATCAACATCTCCGTTTATGTCCCACATTTCGGATTTTCTCCATGTAATGTATTGTATTTATTTACATTCCACGGTATTCGTACATTGTTTCACAGCTAGAATACGGAACATGTTAAAAAAATCTTAATATTACTGCATTATAGCCACAGTCTAGTTGAAATATATACAGAAGAGTTTTACAATATACGGACTGGAAGGTCCGGGGTTCGATCCCAAGTGGTGATGGGATTTTTCTCGTTGCCAAACTTTCAGAACGGCCCCCAGGTTCACTTAGTCTCTTATAAAATTGAGTACCGGGTTTTTCCTGGGGGTAAAAGGCAGTCAGAGCGTGATGCCGACCACATCACCTCATTCTAGTGCCGAGGTCATGGAAAGCATGGGGCTCTACCTCCATGCCCCCTGAGTGTCATCATGGCGTGTGACGGGGATACCTTTACCTTTTTACCTTTTACTAGTACAATACAAGGGGTTAGTACCGATACTTAATACAAGACAAATATTCATACAGCTTGTTGATATTCACCTACAGAATAGGAGGCGTGAGAAATTAGATACTTCTTTAATTTGGCCCTATATAATCTTATGTTTTGAGTTTGGGAGACTATTAAAAATTTTACTGCCATATAACGCACTCCTTTTTGATAGCACGATCGTAGAGTCGGCTGCGGTCCGCCGCCGAAACTTGGACCCCGTTTTTTTTATTTTAGTAGGTTATTTTACGACGCTTTATCAACATCTTAGGTTAGTTAGCGTCTGAAAGAGATGAAGGTGATAATGCCGGTGAAATGAGTCCGGGGTCCAGCACCGAAAGTTACCTAGCATTTGCTCATATTGGATTGAGGGAAGACCCCGAAGAAAACCTCAACGAGGTAACTTGCTCCGAGTGGGAATCGAACCCGGGCCACTTGGTTTCGCGACCAGACGCGCTAACCGTTATTCCACAGATGTAGACGACCCCGTGGTATGTAGTCATTAGTTGCTGATGGTAGTGCCACAGTCTATATATACAGTCACGAAGCTCAATATGTAATAAATATGCATCCATAGATAGTTGCTAACCACTAGGATCGCTACTATCGCCTCATTAAAGACAATGCGAAATAGTACCTGTACAGTCTTTGTTCCTAGCACCCTCATCAACTCAAGTTTCGTGACTGTATATACTAGACTGTGGTAGTGCTATACAGGATGTTTAAAAAATACGGGGCATAATTTCAGGTATGTATTTCCCACATGTAGACAATCAAAATAGTTCATTACAACATGTGTCCGGAAATGCTTTATTTCCGAGTTATGGCCTTCACAACATTGAAATTCACCGGAACGTTTTTCTTTCCGCAGGTCGTTGCCGTCAAAGGAGACATTAAGAGTGCACTCTGACAGTTCATTCCGAGGCGAAGGTTACATTCAGTGTTGTGTAGGCGTTAGACTGTGCGACATGTATTCAAATCAAGAGCTGGCAGAGATACACTTCATGTACGATAAGGCGGACGGCAATGCTGCGCTGGCTCGTTTTTACCAGGAGAGGTACCTACAGAGACAATGTCCAGATCGGAAGACATTTGTACGTCTCCATTACCATCTGTGCGAGTATGTAAAATTTAACTCTCTTGGTTTGGGAAGGGGACGACCAAGATCTACAACTCCAGAAGTACAGGAGGAGATTCTGGAGGCTTTGAACATGACTCCTTCCATCAGCACACGAAGGGTAGCGTTACAAGTCAATGTTCCTCATACGACTGTCTGGAGACTGTTGAAAGAGTATCAATTGTATCCTTATCATTTACAACGTGTACAGGCTCTGTCACCAGCAAATTACCCTGCACGAGTTAGGTTCTGTCAGTGGTTCTTGCAGCAGTGTGGTGTAAATCCGAACTTTCCTGCTTTAGTATTATTTACAGATGAAGCACAGTTCACACGAGATGGCATAACAAATTTCCACAATCAGCATGTATGGGCGTATGAAAACCCAGTGAAACTGTTCCATCTCATCACCAGGTGCGGTTCTCCCTCAACATGTGGGCCGGTATTATTGGTGATCGATTAGTTGGACCCCATGTACTTGTAAACAGACTTACGGGGCAGGCGTACACAAACTTCTTGGAAAACACCATACCTCATGTTTTAGAAGACACTCCACTGATCAATCGTCAACACATTCACTTCTTCCATGATGGCCTCCTGGACACTTCAGTCGTACGGCTCGCCGGTACTTGGATCGAAGGTTTCCTGATCGATGGGCAGGTAGAAGTTACCCAATTGCTTGGCCTCCACGTTCATCTGATCTGAACTCTCTCGATTTATACTTGTGGGGCCATTTAAAATCATTGGTTTATTCGTCTCCGGTGCCTGATTTGGAATCCCTTCGGAATCGAATTGTGGCATGTTCTGAGGACATACGCAATGCTCCTGGAGTTTGGGATCGTGCTCGCAGGTCAATGAGACATCGATGTGAGGTCTGTATTCAAGCAGGAGGTGGACATTTTGAACAACTTCTGTAATGACAACGACCTGCGGAAAGAAAAACGTTGCGGTGAATTTCAATGTTGTGAAGGCCATAACTCGGAAATGAAGCATTTCCGGACACATGTTGTAATGAATTATTTTGATTGTCTACATGTGGGAAATACATACCTGAAATTATGCCCCGTATTTTTGAAACACCCTATATATCATGGGCTCTCCCTGGGAGCTCTTGATGCTCGTGAGACCTCGGTGAGGTATGGATTGCGGTGATGTCTACGCGGAAAGGTAAAAGGATACTGTATGCTGTTGGGGATTTGTGAGGCAGCACGCAAGAGAATTTGTATCGCAGGAGGCATGCGCATAATTCCATTCCAGATATAGTGCATTAAGCCCACACAAGCGGCCTACGTACGACGGCAGTCCTCTCAAAAGAGACTAATAGAATAGAATTACATCTAATATGGGTGACTAGCTTCTTATATTTTTCTCTCGTACTGAATATTTTATTTGTAGCAATTATTACTTAGACGAAATATTTATTGGTAGTTATTATTGCTCTGCACAAAATATTTATAGATACGAACTATACCACTAAACCAAATTTTCTTTAAATAACAATTACTATTACTCCGTACCGAATTTTTGTAAGTGGGTATTGTCAGAACGAACAGAATACTTTACAAATAACAGTTATTGCACTGAACCGAATATTCTGTAGTCCGGAATTATTACACTGACCCGAGTACTGTATAGGAGAACCAAATATTTTCCAGAATTATAAAATAATTATTACTACAAAATTTCATTCTTGACGGTCAAACTGTATTTTCTAGACGAAGTGTAGGCACTAGAACAGAATTTCATGCTTGGTGGGTAAGTGTAGATATGTTGTAAGAGATTACGTATTTTTCCCCCTTCAAACCAGTGATTCTTCCCAGCTTTCAGAAAGACTTGCAGTTTAGTTTGTGTTGTACTCGTGTATTTGGGGATCAGGTCAGTACATGATTTTCGGTCTTCCAAATCCATCCCTCTTTCTACAAGGTGAAGGATTTTATACGCCTGTCAAAGCCATATAAAAGCACTCACTTCTACATGCATTCGTATAGAGGAAGATAGGCGAGGAGTGATGAAGGCCAATGTTTTACATTTCGGTATTCTGGGCCTTGTATAAAATGCCCCACCTCTGTATAAGCTTACCGTGTGTAACAATCAGGGAATTTCGATCAAAATAATAATCATAGTCATTATACAAATTAGTCGGACAAATGAAGTAACACATATCATTAAAATTAAAACCCTGGTCACAAATATAATAAGAGATCCGAAAGCAATGGAGGTTTTCTTATCAACTTTAGGAACTACATCTCTCATAAAAAGTAACACATTTTCCCACTTTGTAGGCCGAATATAGATTTTTGACATACACTTTTACAGTACTTATTTTAGATGCACAATAATGGATACATTGAACTAACAATATATTACATAAAGAAGCAAAATGGATAACATTTTTATGTAATCTAAATTAAATTTAACATTTTTTCCCTTTATATTGTTACATAATTTATTTTAGATACACAATAATGCATACATTAAACTAAACAATATGTAACATGAAGTTGCTCAACTGTATAACAATTTTTGCAAAGAATTATTTATTTTTAAATATGTGTATTTCAGCACATGTAATTCAATGAATAAATGAACAAGATGGCGTAATTAAAATTGTTACAGTCTATTGTTTGCTGTTTGAAATCAGATGCCAATTTAG
The DNA here is from genome assembly GCF_040183065.1 of Periplaneta americana. Taxonomy (NCBI): domain Eukaryota; kingdom Metazoa; phylum Arthropoda; class Insecta; order Blattodea; family Blattidae; genus Periplaneta; species Periplaneta americana. Next base: position 33,900,970 of record NC_091126.1, read on the forward strand.
GAAGGGTTTTACAAAAGTCGATAAATGATAAGCAGTGAGTGGAAGATGTTCGTATAATCCTGTTTCTTTTGTCTATTTTTGTTTTTTTTTTTTGCATAAATTCCAGTATTTATTGATTCTTTAAATTTATTTATGCTCGACCATGCCGAAATGTAGTAATTATACACTTGTAGCAGCCCTTTAATGGACCTCATTAAAGTACACCTATTCATTAATGTTGAGGTGTTCCACCAATTAGAAAACACCATTGTAGCAATATGAAAGCGCAAGTATCGATTATTCTCGGATATGCAATCGAAAGACAACTAGCGAAACGTCACGGTGGCTGGAAATCCAATACTGTCGCAGAAGGTTATGTTCTGTTACTACAATAATTAGCGTTAATTGTAAATAATATTCAAATAAATTTAATTTGTCATCTCGTTTTTCAATGACTAAATCAATTTCAAGGTTATATCAAGATTTATGTTCATTTTACTCTCTAGATTATATCAGGGTGAATGACATTTGTTCCTCGGAAAAAATCAATACTTTCCCGTCTGCGCACATCTCACAATTTACGAGATATTGCACAAAGTCAGTTCCGCTCCCCAGTCAGTTAAGAATAACATGAATACTTATGAATAATTTCAAGTTAGAAATATGGTCCAGCATAAAAAGTCGTATGAAACTTGCCTATAATGGTAATTAAGACGCTCGTATGAAAATTATGAAACTCACGTCTTAATTACTACCATTATAGGCTCGTTGCATAGTGTGCTATTATTCTACTAAGCTTTATCAACTGCGAAGTTATCTAATGTCTGAGTGAGATGAATGTGATAATGACAGCGAAATGAGTTCCAAGTCCTGTGCCGAAAGTTACCAAGAATTTGTCCCTAATCGGTTGAGGGAAAATCTCCGTCTAAAACCTCAACGAAGTAATTTGTTCCAACGAGGATTTGAACTCGGGACTGGTCGTTTAATGGTCAGACATCCTCACCGTTAGCCCACAACGTTGGACAGTATAGATGTTTCACATCAAAACATTGACGTTAGTTCTGCTAATAAACACAACAACTTCAGAGCAAAGTTTAAAGGCTTAAGTTATGGCTTCTCTGTCAACACCTTCCAAAACTCTTGCCTGGAACCCCTTCTTTTTATATAACAAATGGATCTGATTGAAGTTTACGCAACTTCGTCCGAAGTTCTGGAGACTGCCTCTTCATTTCAGCGCCCATAGATTTGTTGAGAACGTCAAGTATAAGATGCATGAAATCGTCGGAATTCCTCGGAAACTTTGGATATCACCTCCTTTTCTACCGTGAAATCTATTTTATACCCCGTTATCTTCCTTTAGTTCTTGACAAGATGGAAAATGTGAACTATTATTTTTTACAGAACTTGAATTTTGTAAGATTGCTGTGTTCAAATAAGTGGGAAATACTCTGTGTTCTACATGACGTGACACGTCGTTGAGTAAGAAATGCAAATTACTGAACTCCATGCTTTGCAGTTTACTTTATTTTTTCAGAGTTTCGTTGTTAATAGTAATATACGTTACAAGAGCGGTATGTTGACATTCTCATGGTCGAGGAAAAGATTGAAAAAGCGAAACGTAGTTGAGCTATTTTAATTTTCGAGAACATGAAAACAAACATACCGCTCGTGTATCTTACATTATTTTGTGCGAAGATCGTTTATTACATACCTGAAAGAGGAATTTCTAATTAGTTGCAATGAAATCTCTATGTTGGTTTCTGTTTAATGACGGCAACTTCGGAAAACCAAAATATCTTTCTTCAACATTGTTGCTATAAAATGTTTTCTGTGTTTACTATACTCCAGCAGGCCGTGATATACGTCTGTCTTCCCCCCCCACCCCAATGCGAACTTAAAACAAACGGTAAGCTTATGTAATGATTTATTTTTCATTTTAATATTTTAACAATATTATTTATATAACATATTGCAGTAATAACATCGGCATCTGGAATCTTGTTGATTTTTTCACGGCTTCCTTAATGTTACTTGTATCAGGAATGCAATAAGTTTCGTGGAGTAGTAGACTTTACTTAATTTTTGCAAATATTTAAAAACAATAATTAACATTGCAATTTAGGTGAAATTGCAGTGGTAAGTTTCCAATTTATAATTATTACTATGTTAAACGTCTCTAAAAATAATATGTTAAAAGCCTAAAGCAGTAAAATGAATGTCGCGCTTAAGCGGTAAGAAGAGGGAAATTGTTATGTGTGTTACGTTGGGAATACTGAATATGGTATTTCACACTTACCGCGTATTGGTTCTGTGCGGAAAACAAGCAAATACGCACGATCTCGCACAAAAATGTATTAATTTATTTTCTTATCACGAAAAATAATGCTGCAAACACTTTCTTTCTCTCAGTTAAAGTAGGCCTACTGTATATTAGAATTTAGAAGAATATATTAATATTCCGCATTCATTTCCTCAAATAAGGAGTGAGTCCTAATTCGTCTATTACTCTGGGTGATACTGACTATGCTTACATTAGCCTGAAACGTAAGATAGATATCTTAAACATTGTCAAAAATATCTCTTTCTGATATATAATAACTCTTCATTAAGGGACGAGATAAACGGGAGGAGGTAAACAATTGACATGCAAAAATCTAGTGAAATTCATTTTTTATATCTCAGCTACTATAAAAACTAAATAAAGAAAACATTTAATGCTTAATATACATTATTATCTCTAACGAGAAATTCCACATTGTAGACATTATTATTAGTTACCTTATATGAAGAAATGTAAATTAGTTGCCAAGAAACATATCTTCACGTTTTGTAATTAAATTTTAATTAATTACAGCAGAAAAGTCACATTAAAAAATTAGGTTTAAGCCTAGATCATGTATATAACAGATAGATCATCCCTATGTTAAAATCGGTAGCACTTTGAAGAGAACAACCGCCAGGATCGCCACCCGTCCGCCGTAAACGAGCACGAGATAGCAGTACAGTCGCTAATGCAATTCAAATGGGAGTTATAACGTGACTCCTTATGTAACAACTACAGGTTGATGGCAGCATAGTAAACCTGACAAATGTTGTTTCCGTAAAAGCCTATAAGGCCGAGCAATCTGGATATATATGATCTAGGTTTTAAGCCATTTCACGTGTACAACATATGAAGCCGACTTGTTTTTTCATAACATGTACTACTGTCTGAAGCTGACTTTTCTTTTCATAATACATATATACTATTATTTGAAGCCGACTTGTTTTTTCGTGTAAGTAACACGGTGAGGCACGTGAAAGAAATGATATAAAGCGTTCGAAATGGTTGACAAAAGCAATAAAGAGTGAACATTACTAATGTCCAGATGCCTCGCATAAAATGTTCGCGAAATCGAGAGGATATAACAGAGGACACCCTAATCATTTGTGTTTTTATGCTAAACCATGCCGAAATGTAGTAATTATACACCTGGTAGTAGCCCTTTACCCAGATAAGCCCAAACATTTTTTGTGATAAAAATACAGTAGCACATTAGTTACTCTCAAAAATCGGTTAAATGATGTTGAAATAAACTGAAACAAGGAACGTATATTTTCTAAAGCTAACAAATACTACCAACATTATCGCGCAACTTATAAAATGTTCCTAGCATCAACAATGACATAATATCCGAAAGCACTGCAACTGTCCTTAAAAAAGGACGGTGGGAAAATCTGGGTTAATGCACCTCATTAAAGTACACCTATTCATTATAGTTCAGTTGTTCAGCCAATGAGAAATCACCATTGTACCATTATAAAACCGCAAGTATCGATTATTCTCGGATATGCAATCGAAAGACAATTAGCGAAATGTCACGGAGGCTGGAAATCCAATACTGTCGCAGAAGGTTATGTTCTGTTACTATAATAGTTAGCGTTAATTGTAAATAATATTCAAATAAATTCAATTTGTCATCTCGTTTTTCAATTCTAAATCAATTTCCAGGTTATATCAATATTAATGTTCATGTTATTCTCTAGATTATATCAAGGTCAATGACATTCGTCCCTCGGAAAAAAATCAATACTTTCGCGTCTGCGCACATCTCACAATTTAGAAGGTCAGTTCCGCTCTTTACTTAAATAACCATAACATGAATACTTATGAATAATTTCAAGTTAGAAATATGGTCGAGCATAAAAAGTCGTATGAGACTTGCCTATAATTGTAATTAAGACGCTCGTATGAAAATTATGAAACTCGTTTGCGCTCGTTTCATAAACAAACATACTCGCGTCTTAATTACTACCATTATAGGCTTGTTGCGTAATGTACTATTAATAATTGGAAGTTAAAGAGAATGTATTCTGACTATTTTATTATCGTGATCATCTGCTTGAAGAAATGGTCCCTCTCTTACACATCGTCCTCTTAGTCATCGATCAACGAAAAAGAATGGAGAATTTCTATAAATGTATACTTCTCTTGTTTGAATAGAAGCGAATCCACTGGTCAATGACCAAATCGATTATGATTTCAAAAGATTATTTCATAAAATTCTGCGATTTCTTGTGGAACTGAAAGATGTAAGCGACCTTCCTAACCGAGTTTAGTATTCGAAGCTTGGCTGAGAATTTGCTGGAATACGTTTACAAAATATGAAATATCAAAACGTGTCTTGCGTAACTGTAGCAAACAATGCATTTCTTCTCCGTCCCGGTGTCACAGTCCTTCCGTCGTGCCTCATTCCTTCGGGAAATACATTTTCTCTGTCAAGAAATATCTTCCCATTTTTTGCTTTGCGTTGACACTAAATAACAGAACGCTCGCTGAACTCACTGCTTCCACTTTCCCGCGTAGACTGTCACAGCTGATTGATCAGCTGACATGTGACGTCATTTTCTCGTACGCGTGTGAATGGACAATGTAGACAGGCGGGACAAGAGCCCCAATGCTAAAGACAATCCGTTTGCTTTCCATTTCCGTTTCGAAAATCTTTTTGATTCCTACATGCTGCGGCCCTCAATCTTCCTCTCCAGGACAGCGGGGATTCGATCTCCGAGATTTTGCTAGAAAGTCAAAGCGGCTGTGAAACAGATTTACTTCGAGCAATTTAGTCCCTCACTATACTCAGTCCACTAATCTACTCTGTCGCCATTTTATCTCTTCATTTTCTTTCAATAAACGCCGTAATTTCAAACTAACTTTAAGGGGAGTCATTAAGACCCAAAATGGAAAAAAAAAAAAAAAAGGCATTTTTTTACACTTTATGAAAGTGTGGTGTATTCAGCTTCGTTTGGTGTTTAGTTTATTAAAATATTCTATTATTTACTATTTTAAATATATTTTAAAAGACATTAGACTAGTCGGCATTTCGGAAGGCTATCAGCTGCTATATGCGCCGTAGAATTTCTGGTATGTGACGTCACAAGCTTGTACAGCAGAACCAATCGGAATCAGTCTATAACAAGTACTTCCTAAGTTCTTTTGTTCACGTGTGACTGTTTCAATACATTGAATAAGTAAAATTAACATTTACTATGTGTGTGTAAGATAAATAAATAGAAGACGAGACTGTAAAAAGACTAGTATTGCAAAGGCAGGCGCGGAAAATAGTGTTTAAGGCGTATAATTATTTTAAAAACGTTAACGAGTAGAACGCTGCCGGCCATCTTGATGCTGGGTGCAACGTTGCCAACGCGCAAGAAACTACTGCAGAAGCATGTGGTGTAAGATTGAGAACAGTGCAAAGAATTTTGTTCGTGAAGGAAAGAGGGTTTGTTTGGTGTTATGCTTACAGTAATCAACGGCTAAGTTCATTATTGTCTTTTGAGTCATTTCAAACACGTTACAAAGAACACATCACAGCCATAACAAAATTACAAAACACCTCCACATATGCAGAACACATCACAAATGCCAACCACACCTACAGAGACATCAACACAGACATGGAAATACTGCACATCTAACCAAAAAAGCCAGAAACTCAACACACTAAAACAACATGAAATATACAGACACACGAAAACACACCCCAACGATATTCTCAACACACAAATCAATTTCAAAACACATACACTCTTTGACTCTACACTACGAACGCACCCACACAGGAAACAAAAGGCGCCAAGACCAACAACGACCAGTTCTGAAGATGACCGAAAATAGGTCGAAACATGTTAACACTCGTGGCTACTTCCTTCATTGACTTCTAGCTGAATTTGGTGACCACAAGTGGCGTGGTAACACGTTAAAGTACGGAGTGTCCAACATGCCCGACTATACAACAGACCCTAGTTTACACTAGGTTTTTTTTTTAATTTTAGAAGATTATAAAGAAAATCATATCTTTTTTTAATTAGATATTTTATCATCAGTCCCGCGCCGTGGCGTCGCGGTCTAAGGCATCCTGCCTAGGACTCGCGTTACGGAATGCGCGCTGGTTCGAGTCCTCATAGGGGAAGAAATTTTCTCATGAAATTTCGGCCAGTGTGTGGGACCGGTGCCCACCCAGCATCGTGATGCACTTGGGGAGCTACGCTAGGTAGCGAAATCCGGTTGCGATTACCAGCTATAACGGCTGAGGGGATCATTGTGCTAACCACACGATACCTTCATTCTGGTTGGATGATCGTCCACCTCTGCTTCGGCATGTGGGCGTGAGGCCAGCAGCCGGCTGGTCGGTCTAGGCCCTTCACGGGCTGAAGCGCCACGGATTATTATTATTTTATCATCAAAAATAATCAGCGCACTCAGAAGAAATATATGAATATCCTGTAAAAATATCACATTTCTATACCTAGTATTTTCTGAGATAACGGGTCATTATTATAGCTGTTTTAACATAGTGGCATAGGGCTTGAAGACTTCCCTTAAGAACATTTTCAGCCTGTGATGTGCTATATCCGGGTATTCCTACATTGTATCTCAATACAGTGCTTCTCAACCGCTGGGCCACGGCCCGATACCGGGCCCTGGCATCAATTATACCGAGCCGCGAGATACTCTCCTGGAATTTGTCATTTTAATTTTCTAACCATTTTGCGCGAATAAATATTTTATAATGGTAATATTCTTAGGAGAATAATTTTCGTGATTGTGTCGAAAAACGCAGATCCAGATCGTCTCTAAACTCTAAATTCTAAAATCCATCTAATTTATATCTGTGTAGCAAATGTCAATGACCAAGACACTTATTTTTGAATGATCAGGAATACTTCAGAGTTATGAGTCTTCTAACATTCGGAGGGGGGAAACCGCTGTTTATGATCGGCCATAAAAGTTGCCTGCAAGCAGACTGGAAAAAAAAAAAAATACATGTGGATTGTGAACTCTTTTGTTGAAAACAAAGAGACAACTCTTTCCCACAAAAAAAAAAACCTTCAAATTCTTGAATTATCATCCGACAAAGGACTGGAAAGTACCTTTAAATCTGTGAGTAATTCGAAATTCTGGATAAGAATGAAAAAATGAATATCCAAATTTACATGAAATAGCAATCAGATTTCTCCTTTGTTTTTCCACTACATGTCTTTGTAAAACTGCATTTTATACCATGACTGTGTTTAAAACGAAAAAGAGGAACTTTCTGACTGTCTCCGTAAGGCTATCATTTGAATTCATCCCAGAATTAATAAACTAATAGACAGAAAATAGCAACAAATGTCTCACTAGACCCGCTAAAATCTAAAAAATTCTCAGATGCAATAAAAATAAAATTAACTAAGCACTAAAGTTAATTTTTTCAGTAAATTATAATTATTGCTGTATTAATGTACTCCGTTTTTAAATTCATCATATTAATTGGTGATGCAACTAGTGTTCAGAATTGAGAGATTCATACATTTTATACATAAAATTGCATATAAAAACATTTGGCGTGTGTACATATGTGTGATAAGTGTTTCGCCGACATATTGATATACTCCTGCTGCTTCCCCTGCTCAGCGGATTTCTGTGGTGAGTTACGGTGCGTAACCATTCTTCCCATTACCATTTCTTTCTCAAACCAACGTCATTAAAACCAGTTTAATAATACAATGATCAATGTTACAAATTTTATGTTTTTGGTGGTCGGAAAGGGATATTTCAATGAAAATTAGCGTAAGTTAATTAATGATGTTGACTTGAGGAAACTACAACACGCTACAAAATTGCATTAATTAATTTTTTTTTACTGGCTTTTAAGCAACCCGGAGGTTCATTGCCGCCCTCACATAAGCCCGCTATTGGTCCCTATCCTGAACAAGATCAATCCAGTCTCTATCATCATATCCCACCTCCCTCAAATCCATTTTAACATTACCTTCCCATCTACGTCTTGGCCTCCCCAAAGGTATTTTTCCCTCCGGCCTCCCAACTAACATTCTGCATGCATTTCTGGATTCGCCCATACGTGCTACATCCCCTGCCCATCTCAAACGTCTGGATTTAATGTTTATAATTATGACAGGTGAAGAATACAATGCGTGCAGTTCTGTGTTATGTAGCTTTCTCCATTCTCCTGTAACTTCATCCCTCTTAGCACCAGATATTTTCCTAAGCACCTTATTCTCAAACACCCTGCACCTATGTTCCTCTCTCAAAGTGAGAGTCCAAGTTTCCCAACCATAAAAAAACAACTGGTAATATAAGTGTTTTATAAGTTATAACTTTCAGATTTTTTGACAGCAGACGGGATGATAAAAGCATCTGAACCGAATAATAACAGGCATTTCCCATATTTATTCTGTGTTTAATTTCCTCCCGAGTATCATTTATATTTGTTATGTTGCTCCCAGGTATTTGAATTTTTCCACCTCTTCAAAGGATATTTTTAAACCGACTATTAGAAAATATAGCCTACACGTAACCAGTAATGATAATGGAGTTAGGTTAGTCAACTTTGCCACATCAAACTATGTAATTGTCAAAAGTACAACATTACCCCATAAGGATATTCATTAATCGACATACTAATTAATTAAATCATCTGTCAACATGTCACAAATATAGAATGACACTTAATTTTTTTCTATTTTGTTATAGTATATACTATATGCTGATTACAAATTAAAAATATATCGTTTAAAATTAATGACTCTTGTAATAAAGCTATTGTCTGTTCAATATGTGAGGATGGATGTGAAGGAAGGTTGAGTCGTAACATTTTGCACACTGTTATGTTGAAGTAATTGTTCGAATATATAGGGGAGAGTCGGGTAGTATCGGACAGTGCGTTTTTTTCATCTACCACCATATGGTAGTACCTGAATGACATGGTTACGTTCCTCTATGCGACATCACAGAAACGTGACCATGTCAATCAGATACTATCATCGTGTGGTAGATGAAAGAAACTCACTGTCCGATATTACACGATGTCCGATACTACCGGACTCTCCCCTACAATGACATTACAATTTTTCTATTTTATTATGATATATACTATTTGCTGATTACAGATTTTAGAAAATCGTTCAAAATTAATCACTTTTGTAATAAAACTGTGGTCTGTTCAATTTGTAAGGACGGGTGTGAAGAAAGTGTTGCGTAACATTTTCCAGACTGTTATGTTGACGTAGGCTAATTGTTCGAAAATATACAATGACATTTCAATTGCTCTCTTGTATTATAGTATATACTGTATTATTTGCTGAATACAAATTTCAAAAAAATTGTTCAAAATTAGTCATTTTTAGTGGTCATAATAATGTACACCTCCGCTGATACTGCATATTATTTAAAATATCTTGATATTGCTAGGGTTAACGGTAATCAGCAGAAAATCCTGGTCTTTTAACTTCAGCACTCCCGAGGAACAAGGACTGAATATTCGACCCTGAATGGTTACTCTATTAACTTACGCAAGCAGACTGGAGTGATATCTGGGAATAGTGCTGATTTCCGATGATGATCTAGGTTTAAGGACTTGGGGCTCATCAGTAAATAATAAGACCTTACCTATAAGTGGCCCGCCTGTCAGCGTCGGATTCGCAAATTCCACCCGGGCCATCCGTCGAACTTGGAGAGTCATCGCATATATGGCGTACAACGGACCTAAACGGCCTAAGTGCAAGAATCCATTCCGAATCATTCGTAAAATCAGTCACTCTATCAATTCACACAAGCTCCGTCTGTGCTCAAGTTGCTAATGCGCTGGTCTTCCATGCCGGCGGCCGGCATTCAATCCATGGTCAGGTCTCGGTGGAATTTATGGTGAACAAATCAGAAAAATGGGTATTCTTGGGGTACTCCTATTTCCTTCTATCATTCTACCAACATTCTTCGTCTCCCCCTAATTTAATCTATAATCTGCAACAGTAAAGTTAGGCTGGGGTCAATTCTTTGGAGTAGTGCCGCTTTCCGATGCTGATACAGCAAGGACTTCGGACTCCATGCAAATGTGGCTCATCAGACTACTCTCATGCGGATGGAATCTGCCTCTTTCAGGGGCTTACAAGCAAACGTTCTCATGGGGGCAGATAAAAAATTATTATTATTTCTTCCACCATGTTAATAATGTCAAAAGAAGTGCTTATACAAATTTTGGCCACTCGACCGCAATTACGAGGCAGTCCAGAAAGTGATTTTCCTTGGGGCCGTTTATAGAAAAAAGAACAATTGCATAGAAATATTTATTGAAACAGATACAGCAATTGTTGCACTATTTGTCAACATATTCCCTAGAGGAACTGAGACATTTGTCATACCATGGGATCAATTTTTGTGCCGTAGAAATCAGCCGCCTCAGATCGAAACCAGCGTTTGACTGCGTCTGCACCTCTGTCTGTAGATCGCATGATATGAGAAATGTCTCAATTGCGATGAAAATATGTTGAAAAATAGCTCAATAATTGCTGTGTCTGTTTCAATAAATTTGTCCTATGAAATTGTGTTTTTTTTCTGTTAACGACGTCTTGCGAACTTATTTTTTTACGGCCGACATAATTGCGGCAGAGTGGTCAAACTTTGTATAAGCACTTCTTTTGACATTATTAACATGGTGGAAGAAAAAATTTAACTTTTTTATCTGCCCCCATCAGAACGTTTGCTTGTTAGACTGACCCACCTGTCACTTCAGATTCATTATACTGATTCGGAAAGGGCTTGGGGTTTCGGGCCTTGGAACTTATTAGTAGGGAACGGATTTCTATATGCTAAAAAATATATATTTAGGACTTTATAAAATCAAATTTAGGACTTTTAGGAGTTTATATAAAATTAACAATTAATAATTTTAATTTTAGTAAATATTTCATTTTAGGTGGAATATAAGTACAAAGAACCGGTGCTGACAATGAATGCTAATGACCTGAAGATACAAATTGTATCAGTGAAAGAGACTGATTGCTGATTGGTTAGTTTCATTTCGAATAACGGGGCTGCATTGGCGCAAAAACTAATTTGTAAGCTTTCGCCTAACCTGAACAACATACTGCTTCTTTTATGCTAGGATGGACTTTTCCAAACGAACTTACGAACTTCGGTTGTCGGAAATTAGGTAAAATCACAGTCTAGTATATTATACAGCCACAAGCTCAATACGTAGTAAATATGCATTCATAGATAGTTGCTAACCACTAGGATCGCTAATATCGCCTCATTACAGGCAATGCGAAATAGTACCGGCACAGTCTGTTGTTACTAGCACCCTTACAACTCAAGCTTCGTGACTGTATGTACTAGACCAGTGGTCGTCAGCACTCGCTGAAATGTGCAAAGGGTAAGCGGTGCCTTCCCGTGTGCACCGTCGTGCAGCAGGAAGAGATAGAGAGTATACCCGCTAGCAGCTACGAGTGCACCATGGTGCACTGCGTTTTCCGCGGGTAAGAGACACTAGCCCCAGGGTACTCTGTGCTGAAGACTCCTGTACTAGACTGTGGTAAAATCTTCTTCCCTCCTCTTCTAAGACCAATATTGGACGAACTTGAAAGACTAGTGTGTGTCTGTAAGAGAGATTTTTTATTACAATTTAAATATCTTTTTCTTTTATAATTTTTGGGAATTGTTGCATTTTAGTACCGGTATTTTTTTAATGTGCTCAAATTACTAAAGAGGCGCTTTGAAGCACAAACATAGGTTTTAGTTATTTATAGGCGTTTATGGGTTTTAGGTCCTATGGAATTTTAATAAAGCGATCCTGTGTAGATGAAACGTAGAGATATCTGTATATACGTTTTTTTTTTATTTTAGTTGGTTATTTTACGACGCTTTATCAACATCTTAGGTTATTTAGCGTCTGAATGAGATGAAGGTGAAATGCTGGTGAAATGAGTCCGGGGTCCAACACCGAAAGTTACCCAGCATTTTCTCATATTGGGTTGAGGAAAAACCCCGGGAAAAAAACCTCAACCAGATAACTTGTCCCGACCGGGAATCGGACCCGGGCCACCTGGTTTCGCGGCTAGACGCGCTAATCGTTACTCCACAGGTGTGGACGATATCTATATAATATACGTCTAAGACGTAGTAAAAAAATAGGTACGGAACTATAAATCCGTTCCCAATTTATCAGACTGCTCGTCTGCGGACGGAACCTATTAGTGTCAGAGACAGGATAGGCTACCTGTCAGAGTCGGAATCACGAATGCCACTCGTAAGACGTGGACACTTGTCGCATTTACAGGGAGCTCAATGGGCTTTGGTGTGCCTAAATTTAAGCCAAAGAAAGCCAAAACCCACCCAAAATAATAATAATAATAATATTATTATTATTATTATTATTATTATTATTATTATTATTATATTGAAATACATCAAAAGAGGTGATCGTTCAAATAGTTAGGTTTTGAAATTAATAAAGACGTTTATAAACTAGCCTGGATCTCTTCTAGTAAGAGTTAAAATCCTTTGCGTGGTGTAGGCGTATGTCTGCGACATACTATCCTCAGCTTCCCGTTCGAAAGAGTCATTATAACAATAATTTCTGTCGCCTGTAGTCGGCTTTGAAATCCGAATCTCGGCCATAACGGTAAGCACGAATCGGAGGGAGAGTTACGTATGTGGGGAATATGTTCCTACGGATGTGTACGGAGGCGTTTGATGAAGGAAATGGAATAATGTCGGTACAATATATGCGGGAAGCGTAATGAATGGCACGAAATTACCGTACACAATATGAAACTTAAAGCGGAAAGTAAATGAACTGCTCATAAAGCAGATGCAATGGCGGCATTAAGAGTACTAAAATATATTTTATGGCCTATATAGCATGTCTGGAAGTGATTTCAAAGGGTAGCTTTGCAGATTCTTGCTAAGAGTTCTCCCCGCTTACTAAATTTAACTTTCGGCGGCAAAGAATATTAACGCATTGCAAGTTCGTTGGCTGTAAGCAGCATTTGGTACATTATAAACAGATCATGGAAAATCTGAAAATAATCTGCAGATGAGTAGAGCACAGTTTGCAGAATATAAATTTAAAATTTGATGTGAATTTGTGCTCAATGATGAGCAAAAGCCAGAAACCGCAAGGAAGAGAAATCAGTATTGGTGCTGTTACAACTAAGCAATTCAATCCATTTTCTTCCATGTTACACTACCATAGTAATGCCACAGTCTAGTATATACAGTCACGAAGCTCAATACATAGTAAATATGCATCCATAGATAGTTGCTAACCACTAGAATCGCTAATGTCGCCTCATTACAGACAATGCGTAATACTACCGGCACAGTCTATTGTTCCTAGCACCCTCACAACTCAAACTTCGTGACAGTTTACACTAGACTGTGGTAATGCTATCGCTTTATGTTCCTCGTCTTCTATTCTCCTCTCTCGTATCTTTCAGCCGTAGCTTTTTCTCTTTTTTCCCCCATTATATGCAGTCAACGTTAAGATCTATAACTAGAAGAGAATAAGGGAAAAACCAAAGGAGAAAGATTCGATCCTGTGCGGTGGGTTGAACTTCGGCGTAGCTCAGTGGTTAGAGTGCCCAGTGCGTAGAACTGGGTGTCGCAGGTTCGATCCTCGGTGTCGGAGTGAATTTTTCTCTATTAATAAAAATGGTAACCAAAACAGATAATTCTGTAGGACCAAAAATTAATCCTTATGTAGATCAGAAGAGAATAACTGACAAAGTAAACGTCAACTCTACTTGCTGTCCTTGAAGATCTCTCTATTCTGGTGACGAGATAAGCTTATGTATTATGTGTAGTACGTTGACTAGCGAGATCCTTTGTCTTTTAAAATAATGTGTTACTTTTAGGAATGCAGTAGAATCTCCATTATCCGTGGCAATGAATGGGTGGGCTGAATGGTTAATCAAAAGAACCAGATAGTCCGTACCATAAAAATATTTCATAAATTTGGTGAATAATATTTACACTTTCGTAATTTCCTCCGTGGTCTTGTATTGAAGATGCTAGGTAGTGGATCAAAAGTTCATTGATTTAAGTCTAGTTGTTAACGGGTTTATAATTAATTAATTAATCCGTGGCGCTACAGCCCATGAAGGACCAAGACCGACCAGCCGGCTGCTGGCCTCACGGCCACATGCCGAAGCAGAGGTGGACGATCATCCAACCAGAATGGAGGTATCGTGTGGTTAGCGCGATGAGCCCCCCAGCCGTTTTAGCTGGTTTGCGTAACCGGATTTCGCTACCTATCGTAGCTCCCCAAGTGCATCACGATGCTGGGTCCCATACACTGGCCGAAATTTCATGAGAAAATTTCTTCCCCCATGAGGACTCGAACCAGCGCGCATTCCGTAACGCGAGTCCTAGGCAGGATGCCTTAGACCACGACGCCATTGCGCGGGACAACGGGTTTATAAGGGGCAAGGAAACTCTTTGTAATGGGTGTCTGTGAAAAGATACGAATATCGGAGGTCTCGTGTTGTAGATTTACATACTTTATGCAATTTATTCTCCATTTTTATTAAATTGCATATACTTGTGACTCCAATCTCGCATCCTGAGATGAGTCACAGTTTCTCGTTTCCCAAACCACTCAGTTATTTGCACTTTTTAATACTTAGCACAAGACTGTTTCTCCTGATACTTGTGAAAGACATTTTATATAGAAGTTATACAGTACGACAACTTGAACAGTAGACCATAATGTGTAAGAGTAAAGTCTTGTAATAACCCTCTGTAGAAAAAATAACGTGCTAATGTAATATACAGTAGGCCTACTTCATATATTTCTGTAGTAAAAATGAAGCGTAGAAAGACAGTAGGATAATTGGGGTTCTACTGTACTTAGACTAAATAGTTGATATAAATCTGTAGTGCTCGGGAAAAGTAACACAAGTCAGTTTCCACAAACCTTTTTTGATAATTTATTGACAACTTACGGAACATCTGTTCGCTTGGAAAAAAATACATAAGTGTTCCTCCCATTACAATAATTCATAAAGAAAAAAATCAAATCGACATAAACCAGTGTAAGTTGTCAATAAATTGTCAAAAAAAGTTTGTGAAAACTGACTTATGTCACCTTTCCAAAGCACTGCAGAAATGGTGGTGGAAAGACGTCTATTTTTCTAGTTTGTAGTAGGTAACTTCTAGTACATGGGCAAGTGTGTGTAATGTATTTCTAACCTTTACATTACTTTGTGGCAGTAATTGGTAATCTTGAGGGATAAGGTAATTGGCGAAAGTTGTGTAAGATTAATGTTGTTTCTCTCGGATTACCTTACTTCCTTATCTCTCAATACATTACCTCCTCATTGTCTTGCTGTTTTTGAGCAGTTTCTGTATTTTTAATATTGGCGTTCAATAAGGATTCCAGTTTGAATCACATACAGGAAAAGAGAAGAAATCCTCACATGCCTACTTATTTAGCGACGTTTGATCACACGACGCCCTGGCCCTCCCTCGTGCTCCGCGGAACTCACCCAGTTGGCCAAATCTTTTACAGTTGAGTGGAAATTAATTAGCAAGTTGAGGGTTCATTCTCCCCCTGCGGTTAAATTAATGTCCAGGAGGGTTACTCTGGCTGCCGCGTGTCGACAAATAGTGAGGAAGGAAGTGTAATTATTTTAATTCATCATGAACAGGCACCCTGTTCTAGTGTCAAAGCAATGTTAACATTCCTTCCGTATAAATACAGAGACTATAAAGCTTAAATGATGCAGACGTTCCTTTACGGAACGGATCCCATGGGATCAAACATAGGTCTACCACTCGGAGAAGCACTCCTTGTCACTCAGATTCCAGAAAGTGCCTCGAGCAGCGTGGCGGTTCTTACTTTCGGAACTGTAGCACCTTCCATCTAAATCCCTTCAGTAACGAGTGAGCTTTATAAAGCGACCATTGTTCCCAATGCACAACCCTGTTTCTCGGTAAGTTAAGTAAATAAATAAACCTCAGAAACACTGTAAGGCAAACTGCTGGTCTCCTCCCTTTCAACAAGGGTTCCCCGACCCCGTGGCAGCGAGGAGGGCTGGTTACAGGACAAACACTTCAACTGAGGAATGTTTCCAGTGCCTCTTATTAAAATTGCAATATTGAGCTCAGTTATCGCTGGGCCATTTTACTCTTTTGAAATGTATTTTACTTAATTTCGTACTCGCTAGCTAGCTAGTTAAATAAAATAAATTAATGTCTAAGAGAGCTGAATTTCACGAGTTCCTACTTCATTTTGCGGACACGTGATGTGGCGTTTCAATACACATGGGTCTCTTCTGTCTATTCAAGAATTTTATCCTGAAGTGTCAATAAATCTACAGCACTTTAATATAATTCATATTCAAACAAACAACCGATTTTGACATAAAAAGTTTCTACAAGGAGAGAAAATTGTTGTTTTGAACTCCAAGTCTAACGTCACTCACGGTACTATGAAAACAGAAGTGTAAGATAACCTTAGCTCCTCGTGGTTTTTCCCGCTCCATTATCTAGTCGACAAATTTAAACTTTTTGTCTGTGAAATGGACAAAATGAGGTCACTTCTACTAAATCGACTCTCCTGAACACGAAAATGATACTGAAAATGTCGTAAGACATAACGTTTTTATGTTACAGAGGTGTAGTAGATTTCGCCCAAAGACACACAATTCTTTTTTATTTTACGTGTAATATTGATATTATCATTAATGTAATTGTTTTACTAAGCAAAATAGGTAAGATAATACATCAATTTTACAGAAAAAAGTAACAACTCTGAATATTTGTTGATATTGAAAAAGTGACCATAAATCCCAATTTTATGTAATAAAAATTGCTAGTTCTTTAATAACTTATTAAACCTTAATTTAATTCTATAAATCATTTTAAATTGTGGTTAAAAAGAAGAGTATTGTTTGAGGAAACACCCTTGTAGACCTGTTTTCTACTAAACTGAAGTATACAACTATATTATTGTTATTATTATTATTATTATTATTATTATTATAATTAATCTTGTAGAAATTGGAACACTTACAGTTACTTTTTCCTCTCGTGGACAGTGCCACTTTCTCTAATCAGAAACCAGCAGTAGTTGCCCATCATGTGGAGATCCCGTCTTTCTTAATACCACTGGTCCATTTCTTGAATAAACTGATGAAATCTCTTCCCTTGTTCGTCGTTCTTAGCTCCCAACTTTTGGAAAAAAGTTGAGATGGGAATGGAGCTCAGATCCATGTGGTACGGACTTAATAGCAGATAAAACATTAGGATATACAACATTAGATTTTGTTCTTTTTCATTGGCCCCAATTTTTCTTAGACAGAAGTAAGTCTTCAGCAGGGCTGGTTAGTTCACACAAGACCATCGAAACTGCGAAAGCCGTAGTTCGAGTTTTATCACCATTCATCCACTGAATAAGGGTAGAATAACACGTTATGCAGCAGAAAATCAGGGGCCCCTCGATTTGTCTTCTTCACCCGCTCGGCATTCAAAATACTTGTAATAAGCTTATTTTACTTTTTCTGTTAATGATCGACGCTGAGATTTCACTGTAAACTGCCAACATATATAACAGAAACTGTCGCAGTTCACACGCGCGGCGGAATTTCTCCATTGCAAGAAAGAAGAACTACAAATTCGCTTAAAACCACTCATCATAGCAAAACCAAATCTAAACTGAAACTAAAATACGATGAAAGAATAATGGAACGGAGAAAAATTCTCTCCGGCGCCGGGATTTGAACCCGGTGTGGCTTAGTGGATAAAGCATCAGCACGTAGTGCTGAAAACCCGGATTCAAATCCCGGCACCGGAGAGAATTTTTCTCCGTTCCATTACTCTTTCATCGTATGATGACGCAGAATATCTGCATGGAAATATCATATGTACTTCGGTACATTAAAATAATATATATGATATGCGTAAATCACTTCGTGATTTAAGACGGCGCTTATTCCGTCGGATCCCGGCCAACTAGTCACGCATATCGAGTGCACCTCAGCACATGTGTGGACTTCGGTCCTGCGTTCATAGACATCTATGACGTAGTGCAGAGGGCGGCCACTAGAGGGAACCCAAGAGTTGGAGCTTAATCTGAGACGATTCTAACCGGCGTCGGAGTTGTATCCGGTGTGGCTTAGTGGATAAAGCATCAGCACGTAGAGCTGAAAACCCGGGTTCAAATCCCGGCGCCGGAGAGAATTTTTCTCCGTTCCATTACTCTTTCATCGTATGATGACGCAGAATATCTGCATGGAAATATCATATGTACTTCGGTACATTAAAATAATATATATGATATGCGTAAATCACTTCGTGATTTAAGACGGCGCTTATTCCGTCGGATCCCGGCCAACTAGTCACTCATATCGAGTGCACCTCAGCACATGTGTGGACTTCGATCCTGCGTTCATAGACATCTATGACGTAGTGCAGAGGGCGGCCACTAGAGGGAACCCAAGAGTTGGAGCTTAATCTGAGACGATTCTAACCGGCGTCGGAGTTGTATCCGGTGTGGCTTAGTGGATAAAGCATCAGCACGTAGAGCTGAAAACCCGGGTTCAAATCCCGGCGCCGGAGAGAATTTTTCTCCGTTCCATTACTCTTTCATCGTATGATGACGCAGAATATCTGCATGGAAATATCATATGTACTTCGGTACATTAAAATAATATATATGATATGCGTAAATCACTTCGTGATTTAAGACGGCGCTTATTCCGTCGGATCCCGGCCAACTAGTCACTCATATCGAGTGCACCTCAGCACATGTGTGGACTTCGATCCTGCGTTCATAGACATCTATGACGTAGTGCAGAGGGCGGCCACTAGAGGGAACCCAAGAGTTGGAGCTTAATCTGAGACGATTCTAACCGGCGTCGGAGTTGTATCCGGTGTGGCTTAGTGAATAAAGCATCAGCACGTAGAGCTGAAAACCCGGGTTCAAATCCCGGCGCCGGAGAGAATTTTTCTCCGTTCCATTACTCTTTCATCGTATGATGACGCAGAATATCTGCATGGAAATATCATATGTACTTCGGTACATTAAAATAATATATATGAAACTAAAATATCAATTTTTCTCCTTGAAATGCTACCCTCTTAGAAATTTCCTGTCGGCTTGGTGCTTAGGGTAATGAAGTAATAAAAGTGACAAACATCCTATCTTTCGGAAGACTCATAAATACAGCATAAAACTAATGACTCAGAGCTCTTTCTAGATCTTCAAGAAGGAAATGTAAGTAAAACTGTGTGCAAAAAGATTTCTGTAGATTCTTTAAGAACTCCACTATGCAGTAACCCACTTTTTTGCTTATTTTTTCTCTATTTAATATATTTTAATTATTTAAAAAATGAACTGTCATGGAAAATGTTCATATTCATATTCGTTAATAGCACATGGAAATTGACTTAAAATGCCTACTTTCATCCATGTTATAAAAAACTTGTCGACCAGTGTTATTGGTTGGGTGTACTCATCTTGCCTTTAATCCAGCCCTACTTAATCAAAAAAATTACATACAGAGAATAAAGACGTTTCATACAATCAATAGATTTCAAAAATCCCGTCTTTTCTTTTCGTGTTCAATACATTATGTTTCACAGTGACTTGTGGACTTGTGTGACAACAGCTGAAGCACAGTATCAAATCACCACTTAATCAAGGCCTGTTCCGTCTTCAATTTTGTGAGGACTTTTAATGGAGCTCTCTAGTCACATAAGATGAAACATAAACACAATCAAATATAGATAAATATTCACTTTTTTCGGGAATCGAACTCGGGCTACTAAATTTTTGTCCGACAAACTGTTGTTTGAGCCGATAATAAAATATAATAAAGGTGAATGAAAACATCGTAAATTAATGTTGAAATTACTGAGGATTTCCGTAAGATGCGTTATCAATTTTTTTTAGATTAAACTAATAAATTGTTTTGTATTTCGGCTGTAAGTGTACCTTAGATAAAAGGTTCAGTGTATTGTATAGGCAGAATGGAAACATTCATTATAGACAAACATATGTTTGTACTACCCCCGTAATCATTGTAACACTTCCCTATAATCATATCATGACTAGAACTTGAACCTTGGATGGTGGATGAGGAAGCCTCATCCTCCCGCTCCCCTCAAACACATTAACTATAATTGAAGTGTCACTTATTGAATCAATCGATGGATGGGACAGAATTGCGGGTCTTTTGTCGCATGTACTATGAATAGGAGTCAAGCCACTAGTCCCAGCCAGCGATATCCACACATTTTATCATTATCTACGGGCTGGGACAAAAAGGTAGGAGCGAGGACCATGCTTTCCAAGAGGACTGAAGTGATGATAAGGTGTAAAAATTAAACAAATGCCGGCATTCATATCACGACTGTCGGTATTTTCACATTATGATGGTCTTTCATACAATATTTGCACAGAATATACAACTTCAGAGAACTATCAAGTAAATTATAGTCAAAGTACAGTTCAGATATCAAAGTGGAAGGCAAACCACGCCAAGGAAAACAATTATTGTCAAAGGGTTGCGTTTAAGTGCGAAAGTGTGAGCAAACGCCGACGCAGCGCCGTTATAAGTCTGGGCGTCGCCGACACACCGCCTAAGTACACTTTCTGTTTGCAAGACACGCTCTCGCTGTGCACACGCCCTGTCTTGCTTTCTCGAGAACAAGACTAAATCGAGTCAGACATTGTGTCACGCTAACTGCTTCAGATTTTACCCGCCAACTCGAATCTGCAGACCAAGAAAAAGTTGTAATTTATTTTTTTTCAGAGGCATCCATTAATTTCTTGAATGAAAGGACTTCAGGTAAAATTTACAGATTACTTCCCGCCCAATAAGCTTCTTGCTTCTCTAACATATGTAAGCTAGGCATGTAATACTGTAGAAGCCTCCGATGGTGGAATCAGGATATATAGCAAAAGAGAAGCCAGAAGGAGACATTGATATGAAGGTCTCGAAAACTTCTGCAAGGTTCTAAAACTTGTGGAAGGAGTAGAACAGTGTTAGGTAATCAGGGAAACAGTCCGAAAGAATGACGAACGTTGAAGCCTATTTTTCAACCCAATTCGTATCGAATGCAGTGTAGTTATATTAAGCTTTGGTTCTTCTGAACCGACGCGACGCATGCGAGGTGCGAGCACAAATCCGGACTACACAAGAGATAGTGAGTGGTTTCTATAGCTGTGAGGTGCGCAGACCTCGTACCTCGCAGCTACAGAAACCACTTACTATCTCTCGTGTAGTCCGGATTTGGCCAGCCTCGCACCTCGCATGCGTCGGTTCAGAAAAACCAAGGCTTTAAGTCATCCTGTTTGCTCAAACGTCTGTAACTCTGTAATCTCGTTGAATCATGACCGAGATAAATAATTCTCCGTACTTTGCTTTCGAAACCAGCGAAGAAGGGAGGAAGAACCATGCCGTAAATGTTCATTGAAGCGGTGAGACAACATGTTTGCCAGCCAGTACCGTTACTCTACAGTTCACAACATAGTTTTGAATCGTTGAGTATAGGCCTAATCAGTGATTTTGAATTTAGTAAAATTCTGTATTGTTCCGCACCGTGGCGTCGGGTCTAAGGCATCCCGCCTAGGACTCGCGTTACGGAATGCGCGTTGGTTCGAGTCCTCATGGGGGGAAGAAATTTTCTCATGTAATTTCGGCCAGTGCATGGGACCGGTGCCCACCAAGCATCGTGATGCACTTGGGGAGCTGCGATAGGTAGCGAAAATAAAAGTTGAAGAAGACATGTCGTACGGCGGAAGACCATTGCATAGCAAGTATAGCCAAGTTAGTTTTATTCCCACAAAACTTGAAAATGTAGACTGCGTAAAAGGTGGGCTCGACAATTAAAAACACAGCAACACACCGTCTTCAAGCACATAGGAGATTATGTAACTTATTAATTTACTTCCATGAAAATAATATATTACATCGCGTAGAAAATCGTGTAAAAATAGTTTTTATACGCGAAGTAAATTACGTGTAATTTATGTAAAATAATTATGGATTATGTAATTTACGGGACCGACCTTGATTCTAATTCAGATATCAAGAAGTTAAGGAGATTATTCTAATAGCGAAGGTAGTGTCAATATCCGAAACTTCATGCTTTTCAGACAAGTAAAAGCTAATCGTTTAGTATTACACGGTGATTGAATGTTGTGAAAAATGATTTAGCAATTTCAATCGTATCCTAAAATTCAATGTCTCCGACGGTTTTTTTATTTTTCTTTACATTATTTATTTATTTATTTATTTATTTATTATTTTTTAGTTTTTCTTCCTTTTGTAGTTTTCCTTTTTTATACTTTCGTTTTCTTAAACTAAGACAAAGGCAATATCCACAACCCTTCGGACCAAACGGTAGATAGACAGAGTCTGTATCTCTAACGCTTGCGCCTCCCAGGTCGGCAAGACGTTTCGGCAGTAGCGGCCGGAGACTGAAATCCTCAGTGAGGCTTGATGCATAAGTAGGTTATCTCACAGAAAAGTTTATTATTGATGATATTTTATTATAACTGATATTATTATTATTATTATTATTATTATTATTATTATTAATTTTTTATTCAAAAATTATGTCATTCACCAAATAAGTTGCTATGCTGTGAGTTTCAGTAACTTTAATTTTTATAAAGCAACGCATTTTCTGCTCACAGACAAACGTTCTGATGGGGGCAGATAAAAAAGTTATTTTTTTCTTCCACCATGTTAATAATGTCAAAAGAAATGCTTATACAAATTTTGGCCACTCGACCGCAATTACGAGGCCGTCCAGAAAGTGATTTTCCCTGGAACCTTTTATAGAAAAAAAGCACAATTACGTAGAAATATTTATTCAAACAGATACAGCAATTGTTGCGGTATTTGTCAACATATCCCCCACTGGAATACCATACGATCAATTCTTGTGTCGTAGAAGTCAGCCGCCTCAGATCGGAGCCAGCGTTTGCCTGCGTCTGCACCTCTCTCTGTCGATCCCATGATATGAGAACTTTCTGAATTCCGATGGAAAATATGTTGGAAAATACCTCAACAATTGCTGTGTCCGTTCCAATAAATTTGTCCATGAAATTGTGTTTTTTTCTGTTAACGGCCCCTGACGAATTCATTTTTTTTACGGCCGTCGTAATTGCGGTCGAGTCGCCAAAATTTGTATAAGCACTTCTTTTGACATTATTAACATGGTGGAAGAAAAATATTTAACTGTTTTATCTGCCCCCATCAGAACGTTTGCTTGTCAGCTGAAGAAGTATGTGTTGAAATTTCCTTGGAAATATTTTTCAGATCGCTGAAGCCGTCAGTAGGCAACACTGTTCCCTCCCCCTCCCTCCGAACCCTCCCTCTACCCCCCCCTCTCTCTCTGTGTCTCTCACAAGCACGATCAGCAGAACAGTTTATTTCGCGCCACATTACCAAAAAGCCCCATTTATGTTGCTCACACAAGGATGCATCGAAAGTTGGCGTTTTAAGATAATCTTTCTGAAAATTTGTCAGTGACGGCTTTGGTCTGTCTTAATTTAAAACTTCCCTTATTTCAATATAATTCTCTCTCGAAAAGGATACCTTAACAATGAATTTATTACAATTATGATTATTATTTCTCGCATCTCTTTCGTTTTTTATTTTCCGGAAACAAATAACTACACCTGACCACCTGACGATTCACCACTTATTCTCACCCCGGCATTGACAGAAGACCAGGTTCTGAATGGGAGAAGTGAAGACTAATGGGTGGGTGAATACCTGCTAGGCCACAAGAAACGTGGCTCAGTTTTAGCTTTCCGATTGCAAACCTTTAAAACCCGTGGAAACATACGAAATGTAGAAGCCAGACCCGGTCAAAGCATTTCGGGCCTCAGGAACAAATTTTACCGCAAGACAGGTCTATATACATCACAAAGTTTTAACTCTAAACGCTTCATTCAAATAACTAATATAATATGTTATATACTACTAAAAACACTACAATTTAGAGTTTAAGGAAGCCAAATGACTGAGGCCCGGTGTCACTTGCTTCAGCCATTCAGCCGCTACTGCGTTTGGGAACTATATGCAGGGTCTACGATCAGGACTGTTCGGACACAGTAGACTGCAAAGAGTAGATCTTGAGTGGTACGACCCTAATTATAATATTTGCAATCAGCACCGAAATTTCGGAGACATTAATACTCATGTTTTTTTTTCTCGAAAATCGAAAATTATTCTTCATATTCGCAATGGTTCGCTTTCAGAAACATTAACTTACTCCTAAGAATAAAAAATTGAATACAGAAGCAGGATGTCTGAATATCCGGAGTTAGACAAAATAGCTTGACTAATTCGCTGAAAAAATCGAAAATTCCAAAAGATATTTCATTTTAGTAATATTTCTATTTACTTTCTTTGTTATAATTGTGTGGGTATAAATGTTTTGTCTCCTGGCAGTCTACTCGTTTTATTCCGTATTTTCACCCACAATATTATTTTAAATTTCCTATCAAATTTCATATATCTTCCAGTTGTTAAGATTAATTCTGCCTGTAGAAATCCCAGCCTTGTAATTAGATGGACAGTCTGTAATGTGAAGACAGCACCTAGGAAGCAGGACATCGAGACATTGCTGAATACAATATGGTCCCCTACATGGGATTCGAACACATGGCCTTGGCATCCACATATTGAATACTACTGGCAAACATGATCTTCTCACCACAGTCTAGTATATACAGTCACGAAGCTTTATACTTACTAAATATGCAAACATAGACAGTTGAAATACGCATCCATAGATAGTTGCTAACCACCAGGATCGCTACTATCGCCTCATCACAAACTTTTTCCCTAGCAGACCATGAAATGTATTGTACTTTCGATGTCTTGTTCTTTTGAAAAAATTAACATCTTCCTTCTACTATTGAAATATGAAATACTTAAGGTTTATATATTATTTTCATAAAATATATATTATATTCTATAAACTCACCTTCCTGGATCTTTCGGAAGAAGAATAACTAACCTATTTTTCTTACAATTTATAGTACTACAAACGTCTCCTTGTCCCACATTATTATTCAAATTATTGTATTTTAGCCATTTACATTTGTTATAACCGATAACGAATATTTTACAGTTTACATAGCTTTTCACAAAAATGCGAAATACGGCACAGTCATTGCTTTTTCGATATAGATCAGGCCGTAATTTTTGTTCGGGTTTTCTATTTCAGTGTATGGAGCTCAGTGAAATATTATATTATAACTTTATTGCTTATCATTGCTAAGCTTTATTTAGTGTAATGTGTCCATAAATTCCATTTACTTCTTGTTGCATAATATGTTGCAGAAATAATTACAAAACTGTTATTTTAATGTTAAGAGAATTTTACATGTTAACATAATCTGTTCGCGTCAACATTTCAAGTTTAGAATGGAAGCCATTTTGAGGTTTAATAAAAAAGAATTTATATTGTGATTTCAGTTTAGCACATCTACCTTCCTTAATTTTAGACAAAACATTTACCATACCACTCCTATAAAATTAGTATACGTACAATTGTGTTACTTCATCTCTTAAGTAGTAGATAAATACAATAATTCAGTACTCAATTGTAGTATTAAAATACAGACAAATTGAATATCCGGTCTATCATACATGCCATTATGCTTAATTATAATTTAAGAATATAAGTTAAATATAGTAAACATAACCTATAATTTTCGTATGAATGGCAAGGCATTGGAGATCACTAAATTTAGACAGAAAGGGGCAACTGGTACAGTAAACATAACCTATAATTTCAACATATCTAAATATCCGTGAGGTGCAATTGAAAATTATTGAATCGTGCATAAATGAATGTACAAGAATTTCGCAATATTTAATCGAAATAAAGGTAGGTATTACACATACGAACAACGTAATTTTCATACCATAAATAATATTACATTTTAACTCGTAAGTGAATTATGTCTGAAGTGTCTCATAATCATTCTTTTAAATTTGATTAATGGAATTACACTACATTTTAGAGAAACGTATGTTACTGTTTATATGGTTGAAACGCCGCCCTTCGTGATCGGGTTAAACGAGTTACATGATCTGTCTTACAGCCTGTATTAGATCATGATGGCTGTGGCGCAGTCTATTGTTCCTAGTACTCACAGCGCTCCAAGCGACTAGCAACTATCGCGAGATTTTCAAAAAATCATCCCAAGCTTCGTGACTGTACATAGTAGACTATGTTCTCACTGTCCTTCGCGTGCCTCCAGGTCTTTCATTAACCTGTGACAGAGTTATGTCCCTGAATGAGAGATTTTCGAGCAAAATTTACCGATTAATCATCGTACCGGTAGTTCCATATTTCATGGACAAATGACCAGGGAAGTCTGTAGAACTGTAAGTACAATTTTTGTGACTGCAAAAGTCATAAATTGTCCATAAACAAATAAGTTAGATAAAGAAAACTAAAAAAAAATGAAGCGGTAATTCCAAGATTCACAAAACTATTAGGAGCAAGATTGGGTTAATAGCGTGTGTCTTCCACGGGTGCACACAGCCTAAATCGAATCCAATCCAATCTCTGAAGCCAAGATTAAAATTAAAATTTCTCATTTCTTTCTGTTTGTGAATTTTTTTTAAAGTCAGAAGGCGAGCAATTCAGCCCTGAAATGCCATTTGAATGTTCTGATGTAATTAGTACAGAAAAGTCTACAATATTACAAAACTTTTCGAGTTATTCAAAATTGAGTGTTCTATGGGGAGATTGTAAGAGTTCAGGGAGGTTCATGTGGAGAGAAGGAGCTTTGAAATCTGGCGGGAGTGGTCCTGCGTCCAGTTGATAGGTTTACAGATTGCACATTTCCTCGTTATTGTGCCAATAGTAACACAGTTCCTTCAAAAGCCAAGTGTGAGAAATGCATTTTGTTTGCTTTTGGCGCGGCGAGAGGCCGTCTGCACGAGGTATAGAGAGCGTGGACGATTCATAATTCGCCGTCCTTGTTTGCGAGTGGCTCTTGTCACTCTTCAGGGCAGAGACGGCTGAGCAGTATCTCCGTGTACACGGCATTGATGGGTCCCTCCACGTGGTAGCCCGGACCCATATCTCGACGTTCCTCCAGCTGAAACATTGTAACATCCTCATGAATCTAAGTGTAGTTTTACCAAGGACAAGGACTCCTAATTTAAGAAATACTTACAGTTAAAATTCGTATTATAATTCATGTTGTGGAATTTAATAAATTATTTGATCAATTTCTGTTGTGAGGTTAATCGATGAAATATATTTAATCGAATCACGGTTAGATGTAGGCCTACTAACCGTTAATTCACAGCGGTGGACGTTAAATATTGTCCTCGGCGATGTTTAAATATTGATTGCTAAACCTCGGCTTTAGACAGAATCTACTAGACGTATTAAACATCGTTTTCGCAACAAGGCAGTCATACTTAGGTGTTGTTTAACCTTAAACATTGTCTAAATATTCTTTCTGCAATCGACCCATTATATTTCATGTGCATCATTCCCGGATAAATTGAAACATACAGTAGATGCTAAATATGGTCAAAATATGTTCATTAATTTAGATGAAATCTGTTTATACAATCGAACAGACACAAAGCATGCCTAAAACTACTTTTCCCAAAAAATTGTATTTCCGTGAACATCGATTTTTTTACAGCATAATGATACTTTCTGTTTGTACATCGTATAACGATAATGTAAAAATTACGAAGATAGGGAACAGATGACTACGAACTAGATAGGGAAGAAACTGTCTTTCCTGCTCATAGGAAAGCTGAAACCTGTATATTTCTGATAAACTGAGAATCATTTCTGAAATTCTTCCATTATTGAATAATTTCAAGGGAAAAATTGTTCCGGGACCGGGTATCGATCCCGGGATCTCTGGTTGAACGTACCAGCGCTCTACCACTGAGCTACCCGGGAACTCCACCCGACACCGTCTCAACTTTTCCCTTTATATCCACACAACTCGCGTGGGCTGACGAAACGCCAGAGACCCACAACGAGTGCACACAATCTCTGTGTGACTTGAATTCTCCATAAGAAAATGTAAATAAATAATTATCAATAAATTAGTAAATAAACGAGTGGTTAACGGAGTTGTTAATTAAAGAAAGAATTACTGAGAGGATATGCAAGTAAATGGATGCAAATAAAAATGACTGAATTGGTGAAAGGATAAATTAATAGTAATATATGTTGCATGAAATGGCAAATGAATGATTTAAGTCGAATGAAATGGAAAATGAATTCATTAATGTGTGAATGGATAAATGAAAGAAATAAACAAGGAAGCAAACATTAATATAAAAATAGTGAAATTAAAGGAGAGATAACATAAGATGAAGAAAGGAAAAATGGCAGAAAGTGAGGAAACGAATTGGAAAAGGGTGCTAAACCAGAAAGCAAAGGATTCAGCGTGCGGTTAGATAGGAAACTGGCAGAGTTCGTAGACATTTTCTCAGATATGAAATTGCCTCCACAATCGTTTAATACTTTGCGTCGAAGGGAGGGACCCTCAACAGCATCCGAGCTGTCAGCGCAATCTGTGCTCCGACCCTCGCCCTGACGCATGTCACTGTACCTTGTGGAAGTGGCAGGCACATTTTCCTTGCAAGAAGTCTTTGTAGCGCGCCGCGGTCATGTTGAAGGTGTCGACCACGTCCATGCGGTGGTGCTTGGCGAACGCGGCGAGGCCCATGGAATGTCTCAGCAGCCTCTTCTGTTGAGCCTGAAATACAAACCGTACACTTACTATCAAATTGTTGGCATTTATTAAATCAACATCGTGTTCAGATAGCCTACACAGAGTTTGCGCCGGGACGATCTCGGGTTTATGCGGACGGAGCGTGCTACTGATATCACTTCTGCAAGAAACCTTCCTCACTTATAAGCTGTATGGCTTGTATAAAAGGTGATTAAGGAGGAATTTTAAATATTTTAGAAGGTAGTTTTTTTTGTAGGTTATTTTACGACGCTTTATCAACATCTCAGGTTATTTAGCGTCTGAATGAGATGAAGGTGATAATGCCGGTGAAATGAGTCCGGGGTCCAGCACCGAAAGTTACCCAGCATTTGCTCCTATTGGGTTGAGGGAAAACCCGGAAAAAACCTCAACCAGGTAACTTGCCCCGACCGGGAATCGAACCCGAGCCACCTGGTTTCGCGGCCAGACGCGCTGACCGTTACTCCACAGATGTGGACTAGAAGGTAGTAATACGAACTACTCTGAGTAAATAGTAGTTAAAAACAAGTGTCCATTTTAAATTGTTGTGAAGATAGAGCTGTTGGAATGTTACGCATAACAAGCGTTATATATCCTCCTGGGTCCTGGAGTATAGCATACTATACTTCATACATGCATTTAGTTTCAAATTTTCCACTAGGTGGAATCGTTATCGATCACTTATTTTCTGTGCTTGTAAAGCTCCTGACATCTCTTGGAACTTACAGGAAGCACTTGAAGATCGATTCAATCATTGCAATGCGAGTTTCAACTGTTTTTAAATGAAAATGGCGATCAGCAACTCAACGTCAAAGCACCGCAGGACATGTTTTTGAAGTAAGTAGCTACACAGTAAATGTTATATTTTAAGGATAAAAAGTATGACGTGAGATGTATGTGCAGATACCCAAAGTAGGCTATAGTATAATAGGCCTATATCTGCATTTGTACCCCAACTGTAACCTGCAGAATTTGTTCAGCATTTTTTCTCATTTCAGTGACTTTTTATGAAGTGTAGAATTATTATATTGAAGTTGTTGAGAAGGGAAAAACTTTCATCTGAGAGTTGTAGAGCCTGAAGAAGAAGAAGAAGAAGAAGAAGAAGAAGAAGAAGAAGAAGAAGAAGACGACGAAGAAGAAGAATTATATTGAACTTTAAAAATAAAACAAAAAATGTCTCAGGACTCAGGAGGATAAGCGAGTTAGAAAATATTGTGTGGGCGTTTGTTCTAAATATTTATGGAGTTTTAATTTAACATGAATATTTTATTCGAGCGTCATACTCACCCTAGAGAGGTAATGAACGCCTTCGGCCGGAATGTGAAAGCCGGATCCCAGAGTCTTCACCACAAGATGCGCCTGCTGCAGGCCTTCTCTGTAAACGGAACAATATTGAACCAAGTTGAAGGAAATCTTATTGTTTATATTCACAGCACTGTAGTAAGTTGGAGTTTCGATATTGTTGTTAGTAACTTAACAATTTGGCACAAGGTGACCGCCATTTAGTTGTTTTTCAAGTGCGACAAATTATGAGTGCAATCAGCATGGCACATGTCGAATAATTTTGTGGAAATGGTCAGGCATTGTAGAGCATACAATTATTTTGCTTTTACAACGCTCAATATTTTATTTATACGAGTTTTCCATGAACATAATTTGAGATGGAACTTTGTAGTCAAAAAAGTATATATGTATATGTTTTTCTGTCCAAAATTATTCCCTCATGGATCTCTTTTGAGTGTAAAAGCATGCCCTCGTCTCTTAATTAAAAAGAAACGTAAATAATGACTAGTTACCTCACCTCTTGAGCACGCGAAGCAGCGTGTGCAGGTGCTGAGTGGCCAGCCAGTGCACCCCTCCCACCACCACCACAGTGCGACTCGAGTTCTCCAGCGGTTGTGATCTGCACACACAAGGCAAAATAATATATGATATATAGACGACTGGTATCACTATAGATAGATCGTCTGATTCCACTTAAACATAATCAAATTAGCAACGGTTGCATTTGAAAAGTTTCATTATCACCAGAACTTCTTTCAGTAACACTATCGTGTTGGCGTGCTTGGGGAAAACCCAGGAAGGAAAAATAAAGAGGATCGTATGGTTCAAGGTTTTTGGTTGCCTCTAACAATAGCACTTATAACACAAGCCATCATAAACATAACAATTTAATAAACCACAAACAAGTAGAGAGAAAGAAGCTACAAATATTATACAAATTAAGAACTGTGAAAACGTAAGAATACCCCCAAGCAGGAAGTGGGGGTAATAAAAGAATTTTAAATACTAAAGTCTGAAAACGGCGTAAATTGCCGAGAGAGAGAGGACTAATAACTAACATAGAATGAGAAGTGAAAATATGGTACTATACACTACGAGTGATCAAATCCCCCACATAAAGTACAGTTCTCCATGGCACACGGGCTCTGAGAAATCCCATAAAGTTCAACACTCCAACCTTTAGCTGATTGCCGGTGCAGGTCCGTGTAGAATACCTCGTCACCGACTCAGAAACTATCACCATTAACACCACGATAGACTTGAAGAAACTTTACTGTCATCTAAAGGATGTCGGCGATCCCACGCTGTGTAGAATATGCTAATTAACAGAGCTGGCCAATGCTCTGTTAGATATGAAGCAGACCGCCACCGGGTCTATGTAACTGCAATATGAAAACGATGTTCTATCGATGATGCGTCCCACGCATAACCAGAGTCGTTCCAATTCAACCAGGCGGGTCGACTGAAACCCGGCGTTGGCGAAGTACAAACAACCGACGAATCCTCCCGTGGAGGTTGGAGACTAGACGTCCTCTCTCTGACTCGCTTCGAACCCGAGACCCGTCTCACGAGGCCGCGCCTAGCTCCAGCAGACAGCCGCCACACTCCCTTGTTCCTCCAATCAGAGGCGAAAATGGGGATGCGTTCACAACAAAAAAGGAACAATGTAGCCAACACTATCACATAAAAATCCCCCGCAGCATAAACTACACCACAACACCAATAAAGAAAAATAATGGCAGTTGGCAGTATGTCAGTTTGGCAGTTTTTTGGTTGTTGTAGAGCAGCGTTGTCAGACAGAGACTAAACGGAGCGGAGCGCTCCACTAGACTCGTTGCGTGCTCCAGTGTTTCCACAGACATAAGCAAGTTCACGCTCCGACTCTAGCTTCATAACCGGTTTTGGAGCTTACAACTCTGACACTACTGTTGTAGAGGGTGTCTGAGATACAGAGTCCAGCAAAATGATCTGACGTGTTTAGGTTGGCAGTTACTGTGACTAAGACAGTCGCGCAGCGGTGGGAAGATAGGGGATGAACGCCATTATTGATGTCATTTTAGTTGCAATGGATCCGTGGAACGCATCGCATCGGGCGTTTGCCGTGGAGATGTTTCTTTTTTCAAAACAAATGATTCAATAATCAGTAGTTCTTTCACAGCGTCGGTTCCGACAACATTTCAATGTGGGTCGACATGGGCGAGTTCCCAGCCGTAACACAATTTTATTGTCGGTAAACAATATCAGAACGACTTTTTCAGCATCAAAACGTAAGTCAACAGGAAGGGCAAGGACCGCCTGTACGCCAGAGACGTGGAAGGCAGGGCAGTGCTGAACTTCACAGAGTCAGGCTGCATGAGTGCGTTAGGAAAAATGGACGTCACTTGGAGGGTGTAATTTTCAAAACCTAATTTTCTTCTTTTGCATTGGTAAATGATAATAATGCCCCTTTTAGATAAAAGAATAAAAACAATACATTAAAATACAGCTGTGTTGTTTCATTTCAAAAAACGTCAGATCTTTTTCCGGACCCTGTATAATACATTTTAATAAACAAAATTAATGGGCCTTAAGTGAAATATAAAATATAAAATGGTTAATTGCAAATCTCTTTTAACCATCTTTTGCATAAAATGAAGACATAAATGAAATGAACAACGTGTTATATCTCCAGGCTCCTTACGTTTCAGTGAAATTAACTATTATTTTTTAAATATTTCTGCTTTCTGCTGAGGATTTTTTCAAATTCCAATAGCTCGATATAGTTATTATTCTCAGATTTGAAGAGCTGGAGATTCCCTCATTGTTAAGGAAATTTTCTCTTGGTTCTAAAAGGTTTAGAATGAAGAGGGACGGGTTTCTTTGGAATTTCATAAGATATCACAAATGAAACATGTTTACCATAAATCAAATATCGATTTTCGTAAATAGGAATGATTACAATATCAGCCATTCCCGGCAAACTGGGAATTTCAATGAAAAACAATTTTTCAGAAATATTTGTTTGTTATTAGTGTAAAAGATAGATAAAACTCTAAATTGAAATATTATACAATTTTATTTTCAAAAAAGAATGTTTTACAAGTTTCATGGACATTGAATCTAAATGGTCTTGGCTGGGTAATACAGTGGGTGATCAAATTATTAGGAACACTTGGTAGAAGTAGGAATTTCATCTTTAAATCCACATAAAACACAAGTAATTTGGATTTTCACAACTGGAGTGGTAGATAGTGATTATATGGAAGTCATACCCAAAGAAATTACGAGAACTTCCAGCACGGACTTCAGAATGTATTAAAACTAATGTAGGCCTATAATTTATACACATTGTTTTAAAAGGTTTGTTTGAAACTTTAGGAGTGTACACAACACTCCAAGTTGGAAGAACCTTTGAAGAACCCTCATTAGCCAGTATCTAACTCCTGCTTTGCGAACCCGTAATCACTCCAACACTTATTGTCCGTACTGAAGATAATCGCCGCTATTTATACTATGCATGTGCATAAATTATTCAGGGTAGACTAGTAAGGTGTAATTATCTCAATACTAAGTGATCAAGTTCAAATCCACCAATTTGTTTAAGTGTAGTGGTGTTTAGAAGGAGTTGAGACCATGTAGGTTGGTTCTTGTTTAAAAGTTATTACATTCGGAGCTCCTTCTCGTTTTCAAATCATTTGCAAATCTACATTGCGGTAACTCCATTTTATTTTGAAAGTCGGAAGGGGATATAGACTGCATGAAAGACAATGTATCGTAATATTTAATTTTAAATGTGGCGGTTTTCTTGTCTTGTATTCCGCGTGGTTGTCATTGGTAACTTAGTGATGGCATGAGAATATTTTCATACCATATTATCCGCATTAAAAGGAACATCATCTGTAGACATCTGTAAAAAGAACCAAGGAAGAGACTAGTGAAGTGCTTTGTGTGGAGTGTGGCATTGCATGATACAGGAACATGGACATTATTACGAAGTGAAGAAAAGCGATTAGAAGCATTTGAAATTTGGATATGGAGAAGAATGGTCCGTGTGAAATGGACAGACATATTAAGAAATGAAGCTGTGTTGGAAAGAGTGGGTGAAGAAAGAATGATGCTGAAGCTGATCAGGAAGAGAAAAAGGAATTAGTTGGGTCCTTGGCAGAGAGGAAACTGCCTACTGAAGGATGCACTGGAAGGAATGGTGAACGGGAAAAGAGTCCGGGACATAAGTAGATATCAGATAGACGACACTAAAGTATATGGATCATATGCAGAGACAGATGAAGGCAGAAAATAGGAAAGATTGGAGAATATTGGGTTTACAGGGAAAGACCTGCCCTTGAACAGAACACTATGTATGTATGTATGTATGTATGTATGTATGTATGTATGTATGTATGTATGTATGTATGTATGTATGTATCTAGGTTATTTTACGACGCTTCACTAACATCTTAGATAATTTAGCGTCTGAATGAGATGAAGGCAATAATGCCAGTGAAATGAGTCCGCGGTCCAGCACCGAAAGTTACCCAGCATTTGCTCATATTAGGATGAGGGAAAACCACGGAAAAAATCTTAACCAGGTAACTTACCCTGACCGGGAATCGAACCCGAACCACCTGGTTTCGCGGCCAGATGCGCTAACCGTTACTCCACAGGTGTGCACTGTATGTATGTATGTATGTATGTATGTATGTATGTATGTATGTATGTATACATGTAAGCCTATTACTCGTATTTCTATATTGTGTAACTGTATTATTTTTAGTAGGTTATTTTACGACGCTTTATCAACATCTTAGGTTATTTAGCGTCTGAATGAGGTGAAGGTGATAATGCCGGTGAAATGAATCCGGGGTTCAGCACCGAAAGTTACCAAGCATTTCCTCATATTGAGTTGAGGGAAAACCCCGGAAAAAACCTCAATCAAGTAACATGCCTCGACTTGGAATCGAACCCGGGTCACCTGGTTTCGCGGCCAGACGCGCTAACCGTTACTCCACAGGTGTGGACAACTGTGTTATGGTAGTAGGTATAATAATAATAATAATAATAATAATAATAATAATAAAAATGATGATAATAATAATAATAATAATAATAATAATAATAATACAGTATTATTTCTTTGAAACGGTTGCACTTTTTACTTTCTCAAGCCACCTCTTCTATTGCACTTGTAAGTTAACTTCTTGTCTGTAACGAACATCTTTTCTGATATTACTTTACATCGAACATGGATGAATGCCAGTTAGATTTGGTAATATAGTCCGCATGGAACATACCTAATGACGTAAGAAGAATAAGAAAAGAGAATATTAGTGCTTCAGCGGTTTTATCTGCAGTGGCGGAATAATGAAGGAACATTAGAAAAAAGCATCTGGTTTGACAACGGCATATCAATCAATCATAAGACACTGTAACGAAGTCAGTTGAGAGCCGATGCAATATTTCGTGACGTTATTACAACACCGCATTTGCATTGTTTTTAGACTATAGGCTTTGCTCTATTGAATGGTTTATTTTATAATTTAAAACAAATACCGCCACTGTGTTTCAGTGTTAGCGCGCTGGGCTTAAAACCAATGGGCTAGCGTTCAAATCCCAGTCGATTCACCCTGAATTTATAAATTGTGGTGGGCAAGCCCGTAGTCCATGCACACTGGGTAATTCTCCATCATCATTCATTAAGAGTGTAATGAAGACTCACCGCCTGTGGTGCACTCTGGATTGTCTCTGACGAACTAAGTGCTCTATGCGTCTCGGTACTAGCAATATCTCTGAGCCACGCTCGTAGAGTCGGAACGGATAACGGCAAGTTAAAAACTCTGCCATTGCACAAAATAATTATTTAAAACAAAAATACGAATAACATATCAATATAATTAATTATTTCTTCCGTCTTATGGCTTGAGCATTGATTACATATAAAAGAAAACACTTAAGTGATACATCTTATTTAGTCTTAATACTAACGTTTTCGCCCTTTGTAGGCCATCTTCATGTACGAGATATAACAGATATCCATCTAAAATCAATTACAAAACTTTGCTTTACATTTGGAAATGACATAAATATTCGACAATATTTGGTCACCGGGATGCAGTTTATTCAACAGTAATCTCACTATACGTTTTGATTTATCTAGAGAAAATCAAAACTCGAGTGGGATTTAATTGACTATTACACGATTAGAAGAAAGTATATAAAGATTAGAAGTAACGAAGTACTCCAATACAATAAAATATTAATTGACTTACGAAAATACAACTGTCTTCAAATGTATTATTGTACCATCTCAACATTACAAATATTACGCTAGATGCATGCTAGATGGCAGTAGTGTCTTTATACAGTCACTGTAATGATTACTCTTCAATAAATCTTAATATTAAACAATCTCTGATACGTGACTATCCATAATATCATATAGCAGAAGTTCTTTTTATCCTCTCAGAGCAGAAGCTATAACATAACCAAACTAATATACACAAGTGTTAGAAAAGTTTTAATTAACGACGATGACATAAAAAATAAACATGAATAATTTTAAAAGGAATTATTATTGAATGTACAATTTTCAAATTTGAATGAGGTTGGTGGTTCAATTGATGTTATATTGGACGTGTGCGTAATAGAAGTGGAACTCGTTGATTTAGGCCTACATGGTGTATTCAACTTATTCAGAATTTCCGAATGAATAATTTTAAAAGGAATAATTATTGAATTTACAATTTTCAAATTTGAATGTGGTTGGTGGTTCAATTGATGTTATATTGGACGTGTGCATAATAGAAGTGGAACTCGTTGATTTAGGCCTACATGGTATATTCAACTTATTCAGGATTTCCGAATGGTGCTCTTCATTTATTTGTAAATCGGATTTCAGAAGATGCATAGGTATGATAAGTGATTTTTATTAATTCTTGTTCTTGAATGCCAATGCGAGTCATATTTGAAACTGCTGTGCATCGACTGGAGTGGTTTGTAATTTTATATATATTTTTGACGTCCAGACCAGCGCAGTTTCAAATGTTGGCAAACAAAGAAACAAATGCTAGGGACGCGATAAAATTAAACAAATGCTAGGGACGCGATAAAATTGTGCGATCAGCAGCCATGATTGGTTGAAATACGTCCTTTCGTACCGTTTTATTGGTCAAAAGTAGTATGACGTAGTGAGAGTGTAATAGTCAATTAAATTGATTACATGTACATCAAATACATCCCTTCATTTCAACAACTTGCGTACGGTGATGATTTAGATTTTTCGCATGATTTTGAAGTAAATTAATATCTTCACATGACATTTTCAATATATTTATCTAATTTACCTATGAGAGCACAGAACACTTAACAAGAATTTTACTCGCACCATCGAAATTAGCCAGTTCATATTTGCTTTTACGAGTCTATATATTTAGTAATATCAGGTTTTTATATTTCTAGTAATTTATTGATTTTACTATGATCAGCACGTTGATTACTATTCTCTGTATGCTTCTCTATTCACTTTCAACAAGTTATTGGCAACAGTACAATGTATTTAAGACACGAATGTATTGAGATCTACTTTGTATGCCAACAATGCGTGTTCAGTATTACTTCATAGCTATGCAAGCTTACGTCGGTTTAATTTTGTTTTTAATATTTGACATGATCTTTTTTAATGTTGTTTTGGATGATTAGTATTGTCACTGTTATGTTTCACTCTATTTATATCATTTCCAAATGTAAAGCAAAGTTTTGTAATTGATTTTAGGTGGATAAATGTTATATCTCGTACCTGAAAATGCCCTGCAAAGGGCGAAAACTTTAGTATTAAGGCTAAATAATATGTAACACATAAGTGTTTTCTTTTATATGTAATCAATGCTCAAGCCATAAGACGGAATAAATAATTAATTGAATCACTAAATTCGAAAAGGGAATAAGTCACCTTCAGTTACTTTTAAGAAAAACAGAAATAACTTCCGCACACAATGAAATATAAACAAATTGCATCGAAAATACTTCTATGAACCAATCATGACCACATAAGATATTTATGTAAAAAAACGTAAATTTCTCAATTTATTCTGCCCTATAGAAACAATTTTTGGGTGTGGACTTGTTCCCCTTTCATATCTAACGAAATATATTGTAAAAAATATTAAGTTATCTCCATTATTCAAATCAAAAGCTTTATTGTATACCAATTTATGAACAATAGTAGAGTGTAGCACATAGAGACATTGAAAGCTGTCGGTTATTACATAAACCAAAAAATTTTTGTGTGTGGACTTGTTCCCTTTTCATATCTAACGAAATATATTGCAAAAAATATTAAGTTACCTCCATTATTCAAATCAAAAGCTTTATTGTATACCAATTTATGAACAATAGTAGAGTGTAGCACATATAAACATTGAAAGCTTTCGGTTATTACATAAACCAAAAAAATTTTTGTGTGGGGACTTGTTCCCTTTTCATATCGAACGAAATATATTGCACAAATATTAAACAAAATGTATCGTTATCTCCATTATTCAACTAATATTAGAAGAGAAAAATTCGCTCCAGTGCCGGGATCGAACCCGGGTCCTTGGTTCTACGTACCAAGCGCTCTCACCATTGAGCTACGCCGAAGTTCAATCCGCAGCACCGGATCGAACCCCTCTCCTCCAGTGTTTTTCGCTTCATGGCCTGACTCCAAGTTGGGCATGTATGCTGACATTTTTTATATTAATTAACTGTCATTATACAAGGAGCGCACTCAGTTGAGTGACTTAGTGGCCGGGATTCCACAGTAATATGCACAGTAAGCTGTACAGTAATATGTACTGTTACTCGAAGAATCTACATAGGCCTAAAGATTAATATTTTTTGGTCCTACAGAATACATCTGTTATGATAACAACTTAATATTATAGGAGAAAAAATCGCACCGGCAGCGGCAGGGTTTACATATTATAAACCCCTGACTTAGCCATTTTTATTCAATTTTGCTTGTAGTGATCACTGTTTACAACACCTTTCTTGCGTTTTACAGGACGTGAAGAAGTACTATTTTCATCGTTTGACGCCATTTTACTCGTGATACATATTTTTCCTCCAGATGGCAGGAACAACAAACTTGAATTCCTTATGAGAAGGGAACATGTCGTGGACTAAGCTCCTTTTCAAAGTAAACATGAAAACTAAAGTGTTGAAATTTAAACTAAGGAGATGTGGGACCTGTTCCCTTTTCATTCAGAATGAAAGAGCATACCTAAATTATATGGCTACAGTCTTAAATCATTTTTGCCAAAACTGTGACTTATTCCCTTTTCATATTTAGTGATTCAATTATATTGATATATGTTATTAACAAGGGGCTTACCTGACTATTCCTCAACATGAATTGTAAAAATACGAAGGCTGGAACTGTTTTATGCGCATGCGTGCGTGGTTCGACATTCGAAATATGCAAATGAAAAGGAAATGTATGTGAACTAGTAGTGTAGGGTAGCGGTTCAAATGACACACCATTATGCTGCTCGTGTTTATTACGGTAGTTGTAATAGTATTACAACACACATACCCGCCCCAAAAAAAGTCATTCGATCACATCCATTCTGCACGACAGTAGACTCAAAACTGCGTTAAGAGTAATTTCGCTTTCTGTGCCATATCCATTTCACACTACCATCTAGTGATGTGACCACATACTCGTACTATGGAGACAAGGCACGGCTGTCGACTCACAACTGAATTCGTAGCGCTCTCTGTGCGATAATCATATATCACACTGCCGTCTAGTGATGCGACCACATACGACATAACGCATATATCGTCTCATGATACCGTTGATTAACTTAAAAATTGTTGCCATGACTTACAGTATGTCGTATTTTCAATTGGTTTCGCATATTGCAATTTCTTATAGTCGTTTCTTGTAACACACATGCATGACTCTCTTAGCAGGTCTCTTGATCTTAACCGTATCCTCTATCATCATCCAAATCTAACTTGAATATTCAATTCAATTCAATTCAATTCAATTTATTAAGCCATTAAACATACAGTGATAGGCTTCGTCGCAATACAGAAGGGGGAAAAAAGGCGTACATTTGAAAATACACATATAATTGAAAGCAGTAAAATTTAATTAGAATGAAAACACAAAACATTTTGAAACTATAAAAATTAATGAAAACAATTCACTCTTAATGTAATATTTGTAAATAAATGTAAATAACTTTATTTATTAAAAAACAATTTCGTATGAATTTATGTTAAGAAACTCATCAAACAGAGTAGAAAGGATTAATTAAAAGCCAATTATAAAATCTAGTTTTGAAACTATTGGTTGGTAACTTATAATAATGACTGGGAAGCTTATTATATAATTTCATCCCCATGACAGAATAGTACATTATGCAACGAACCTATAATGATAGTAATTAAGACGCGAGTATTATGTTTGTTTATGAAACGAGCGCAAGCGAGTTTCATAATTTTCATATGAGCGTCTTAATTGCCATTATAGGCAAGTTTCATACGACTTTTTATGCTCGACCATATTTCTAACTTGAAATTATTCAGAAGTATTCATTTTATTCTCATCTGACTGAAGATCGGAAGTGACTTTGTGCATAGCTCGTAAATAGTGAAATGTGCGAAGACGCGAAAGTATTGATCTTTTCCGAGGAACAATAATGTCAGTGACCTTGATATAATTTAGAGAATAACATGAACTAATTTTGATGTAACCTGGATATTGATTTAGAATTGAAAAACGAGATGACAAATTGAATTTATTTGAATATTATTTACAATTAACGCTAATTATTATGGTGACAGAACATAACCTTCTGCGACAGTATTGGATTTCCAGCCTCCGTGATGTTTCCCTCGTTGTCTTTCGATTGCATATCCGGGAATAATAAAAAACCTGAACTTTAATGAATAGGTGTACTTTAATGACATGCATTAAAGGACTGCTACCAGGTGTATAATTACTACATTTCGACATGGTCGAGCATAACAGTTTGTACTAGTTTTATGTAATCTACAGTATGAAATATTAATTTGTTCACTATTTCTAATTTCATGATCATGTATATTGGCTACTAATGAGTAATTGTCTATATTTTGTCGAGTGTAAAGGACAGTTAATATCTGTGATTTTTTGAAAAGCGGTCGACAATTTTCAAGATAGTTTGATTGACATAGAATTCTAATGGCTTTG
This sequence comes from Periplaneta americana, assembly GCF_040183065.1. Classification (NCBI taxonomy): domain Eukaryota; kingdom Metazoa; phylum Arthropoda; class Insecta; order Blattodea; family Blattidae; genus Periplaneta; species Periplaneta americana. Next base: position 33,942,469 of record NC_091126.1, read on the forward strand.
TTTTGCAAAATCAAGACGCTCTCAATTTTGTCACCATTTCCCCAGAAAATTAAGGCATACCTAATTATCGACTGAAAGAACGAAAAGTAGGCACATCTTAAATAATTTTGAGAAACGCAAGTCACATCGCAAAAAAAAGCGGCAATCGGTTAATAAAATTTTAATTTGCTTTACTTCCTGCAATTTCGTTAATCTGTTTATGATACCACACAGTGATTTAAATTTGAAATTTTATAATTTACATGAATTTCTCCCTTGTATGATAGAAGGCAACTAAAATTTAAAATAACTAATTTCATCACTGTATATCATCTACGGGGACATCATTTTATTTTTACTTCAATTTTTATTGTACCTGAGTTTTTGAATGTACTTCACTCGCATCCCTTCTACTAACGAAGTTCAACCGTCCTCCACACAGATCCAAGACCGCATAGCCTATACAGTCATAGTAGCCACAGTACGTTCCAAAAATATGTTCGCGTTTTCCAGTGGCGAAAGAGCTTTCAATATTGAATCATTTTCACACAGGTACTGTCGTCCATTTGCCTACGTCGTATCTCGATTTCCCCCACCAGCTTTTATTCGCCAGCTAGTGGCTGGGCTGTTTTAGCTCTTTTCCGAGAACATTAATTTCTGTTAGGAATTGGACGTCTACGTAATATTATACAACTGTTTAAAATAACTTAAATAAAAGGGCTTCGTTAAGTAATTAACTGTCACGTGATTTCCACCCTTTCTACGACCCCACGACATAACCACTTGGACGGACAGTAGATAGCATGTCTGAGTAATTTTATCTTTTTGGATCGGGCAGAAGTGAAGATTGAATTTACAGTACGTAAGGTACTCTTTTATAGAGTAGATACAGAATTATTTCAACATGAGTTACTAGTACGAAGAACGAAACTGGTGATTGGAATTAAGTACAATAGTCTATAGTGCGATAATATGCACATTAGAACTGAAGCCTGTATCGAAATGAACGGCCACCATTTAAAAAAATGTGTTTAAATTATGATTATTTTTCAATTTAACTTCATTCTCTATATTCTACGCTAATGTGCTGTAGACAGTATAATATAGACTGCATAATGAATACGTTCACATGGACAGCTCAGTTCGTGAGTAAAAACACTAATTGTTAATACTGTACTGTATTTTGATTAAACAAAAACCTAATAAAAATGATTAAACTCAAAAGCGCAATATTTCCTAGTTTACATAAATGGATGAACTACATTTCTTCCCTCCTATACCTAGCAAAGTGATTTGTTTGTATATTACGCCAGTATCATCGAACTCCAGTCGTGGAAGGGGGAGCAAACGGCGTTGATCCACAGGTATAGGCAAGTTAATATTAAAAATGTTAGTAAAATAAAATGATGTCCCTGTATATCCAGTTTATATTAATATGGTTAATATGCCATATTGCTGTAGATCAGCATAGACGTAAATAACTCGATTGAGTCGCAGCCTAACATCTATACTTCTTTTACTGTTTATTTGCAATAAGAACTATGCGTTTTTCTCTCAAAAGACCAATTATTGCAATTAAAGATCAGTTTTGCACCTAAATAATACATGAGACTCACTTAAGCAAGAGCTGGTACAGCGTCTTGTCGAAGACTGGGCGTTCCGGCGCCGCTAGCCAGAACTGAGGGTAGTACGCGAAGCTGAGCGTGGTGCGGCCGTGGTTGAGGCTGGAGTACACGCGGATGTGGTGAGTCTTGTCGCAGGCCGCCAGCGACCCGTTCAACTGCTCCATGATGTAGTGCATCATGCCCCGGTTCGTGGAGTCGCCGATGAACAGCAGCTATGGTAGAACACAAAACCCAGGAACAATAACAGATATAAGTACAAATTTGGCTCAGTTAAGTGACAGTTCTCATCAGAAAATATCGACATACAATATCTGTGAGATTTTGTGGACAGAGCGGCCGCAGACCAAGATCTCTCAGACGTGAAGAACTAAACTTCGAAAGATTAAAGGTACGGTCACACGTTGCTACTTTTGCAGCGCTGCAGTACAAAAAACTGCGCAACTCTTGTACTGCGACGTGTGAACAACGGTGCAACCCGAAAAGTAGCGGCTGCCGAACCTGCTGCTCGCTACTTTTCCATGCTGCGCGCAGCTTAAAAGTAGCGACGTGTGAACAGGCTTCTCAGGGATGCAGCCGCAGCATTTTTGATATCGGTTTTGTTGAAACTTTTGCTGCGGTTGCAACCAGTGTTACCACCCAAATGTGTCAGTGATACTTTTATTGTTTGAATATATTTTAATGTTAAATGTGATGAAAGTAAATTATTTGTAACAGTTATTAAACACACAACACAGTCTGAGCATAATTGCTGACGATATAATTCATTTTTTAAATTTTCCGTAGCGTAGTTCCAAACAGGAGGGTTGCCAACATTGATTACGTGAATATACTGTTGGTTATCATTTAAGTATATAGAGCGTTTTTAAAAGCTTTATAGTAAAAATAATGTCAATTTCTGAATACTAGATACGACAGAAGAGCAAATAATAGATAATGAAGCTTTCGCATGAGTTTCTTAATAATGCGAACATAACCACAAAATGTATATTGAGAAGTCAACACGGAGATGGAAATCTGCAGCATGACTGCGGCTGCAAAAGTAGCGCCTTGTGTGTGAACAGACTCGCAACCTCCAGTTGCAACTTTTGCAGCACTCGGGTTGCGCAGCACGAAAAGTAGCGTGCAGCGCGCTACTTTTGGCTTACGTGTGAACACGACACGCAACTTTTGCAGCTGCAGTACAAAAGTTGCGCTGCAAAAGTAGCGATGTATGACCGTACTTTAACGTCATGCACCCAACACGACAGTCCATATAGCAAATCATATTTTAAAGAGGAATTTTCGCAAGAGGTAGTTTCTAGTCAATTTTGAAAGAGGCATGTTCGCACTGTTGAATGAACAAAGTAGGAATGACTGATCACTATCGTCCGTCCCAGGCATCTGTAGAGTGACTTTGCGCATATGGGGGCGGAGTCTATCTGTGCCGGAGTGTATTGCGGGCAGCATCAGCTCGAGACCGCTAAGGAGTAAGATGCTCGTGATAGAGTTCAGATAGAAATGATCCCCTCCCTACACGCGATTGGTAGCTTCGTTCAACCAATGCCTTCCCCCAGAGCGATCATTGGTCCTAGTCCTCCCAAATACCACTTGCGCAGAGGTTTTATTTCGTCTTTCTACTCCACAGATCATAGGCTCCCAGCGTGGTTGTGTGGCCATTATACTGGATGTTCAGTTCAAAGTGTGTCATGGCTCGCTGTATGACGTCATGTGGCTAGCCGATGAGCCTAGAGAATTCAATCTTCCTACACTTCCGCAAAGGCGAATTACCTACGTGGTAGAGAAGTTGCCTAGCAAGTACGGCGTTCATTCTGAAGAGTACGTACCGATACGTACGGTAACGCCTATAGTGGCAGGAATGTGAACTGTTTGGAAACACGTAATGAGGTGAGTTTTTTTTCTTTCTGTCGGGATATGGGGAGAGAGTCAAGACGATTACTTACGTATTCATTGACATTAACTTACACGGTCAACATGGACACGGAGCATTTGATTTGTATTGTGGAATGTTGCCGTACGCAACCGATGATAACAAATACACTGCGTACGACTTTCCTGCGCAAAACACAGTTCGAAAGAGGTTATGGTAGCACACAGACAGTACAGACCGCCTTCTGTTGCTACGACGTTCAAGTTATACCATATACGTTGTCAAGTTCAGATTGAACGCCTTGAATATAGGCAACTTCTCTGACATAAAAGCTGAAACTCGCTTCAAATCGCTGACACAACAGTGACGTCATGACACATTTTGAAATGAACACCCAGTATATCTTTCCCAAGCGACTACGCAACCACCAGGCAATACGGAAACCTTATGGCGTAGCCGTAGTCTTTAAGGTACATTATTTACATTCAGTAAAGTTTAGTATTGGTGACATTTGTATACTCACGCTTTAATTTCTCCTTGTAGTCACTTTCAATCGTTTTTAGATGTCTGCAGTAAAGCTATTCGGTGTTGATAAAATTTACATTTTTTAAAATTATGAACTGTGATTAGATTTTATATTTTAAAGTTAAGTTTTAGTAAAGTTTGCAGATTTGAGAAATGTTGTTGCATAGGCATAGGCTACTGCAAGAGTTTCCACTCCATACCAACCTAAGTAAAGTAGTGAACGTACGTAGCTCAGTGGCAAAAGAGAATGTATTCTCCGTTCCCACAAAACTATTCCACTGCAACTCCAATAGAATCTCATTCTTTTTAGTTATAGCAACCAATTCATGCGCTTGAATTACATTCACTACGTGAACCAAAATTCAGATCTATTTTCCAGCGAGACATAGATGGACATGCGGTGCTGTTCTCACGATATAGAGTTGTTACGACACCGAAACACATGACGTCACATATATCAATGCCCCAAGCTAGAGTGAAATACACGACCATGGCTTTTGTATAGTGTTAAAGTTGATGTTTTGGCATCGCTGAGATGCCAACTTAATATCTGATTAAATTATGTTTTTAGATAATAATTATTAGACACTTATTGTTACTACTTTCAAAAATTTCAAATTCTGCTTGATTTCTTCAGTAATTAAACATTATAGTATTATTGTTATTATTATTATTATTATTATTATTATTATTATTATTATTATTTATAGATGACATATGTAAAAGAATAAGTTCAAACTACCTGTTATTTGCTGATGATCTCAAAATCTTTCGCTCAATAAATTGTCCTGCCGATTGCCAAACTCTTCAAAATGATATTAATTCTATTGAACTTTGGTCTGACAATAATGGAATGAAAATTAATGAAACAAAAACGTTTGTCATTTCGTACTCACGAGAAACTACTTCCATAAAATTTAACTATTCTCCTAACAACGTCTGAATTATTAGGAAAAATTCTATTAAAGATCTTGGTGTATTACTCGATTATAAATTATACTTTCACGATCATGTTCAATATATTTATAATCATTCAATAAGAATGCTTGGTTTAATAAGAACTAATAACTTATTCTTTTTCTACTCCAGAGTCACTATTAATTCTATACTTTACTTTGGTTCGATCTAATCTTCGATATGCATTTGTAGCCTGAAATTCCATTACTTCAACTGATTCGGTTAAATTGGAAAATATTCAAAGAAAATTTATTTCCTTATGTGCTTTTCGATTTATACCCAATTCCTCTGACTTTAACTATGAGATTACCTGTAAATATTTTAACTGTTGTAGCCTTTATTCTAGACGTCAAAATCTTGATTATCAATATTTTTGCAAAGTTATCATGGGTGATATTGATTGTGAGTCTATCATAAACAATATCAGCCTTCGTATTCCTACAAAAGGTTTAAGATTTCAAAAAAAAATTTATAACAGAAATTCAAAATTACTTTCTCCAGTCTGTAGATGCATAAAATATGCTAATTTACATGGGCACAATTTAGATCCTTTTAAGTTATAGTTTCGTTTTGATTATTAGTATTTACTGTTCTTGTTCTCAATTTTATTTATGTATGTTTTTGTTTATTTAAGATATTTTTTATTTTGTTTTTGCACCTTTGTATCTTCTGTTTGTGTTTTGTGCTGAACTATAATTGGCCTCTGGCTGTTGTTCAGCACACAAATATTAATAATAAATAAATAAATTATTACTATTAACTATTATTATTATTATTATTATTATTATTATTACTTTCAAAAATTTCAAATTCTGCTTGATTTCTTCAGTAATTCAAAATTATATTATTATTATTATTATTATTATTATTATTATTATTATTATTATTATTTCATTTGGTATTATTAATACTATATTACTGTTTCATTATGTCAAAGATGTTGGTGTTTGAATCGACAGTAGACTTATTTCCATAAATATTTACTTCATATAGCCTACAGCTACGCAGTTAATTATATAACTCACCTTTTTCAACAATAGGTTGACTTTTTATAAGTCATTTTTCAAAATTGAAACGCAATTTTTGTTGAAATTCCATTATAACAGACTTTATAATGACTAGTATAATGACTCGGCGATGTATGCAATAGAGAGGGAAAGGAACTGGCCACCCTACCTCATTATCTATTGGCCTAGTTGCCTCATAAGTTTTGCCTTCTTAGTATCATTTGTGAGGTTCAGACCTGTCTTCGGCCAGTTAATAAAACAAAAGATCAAGACTACAAAAATATAGATACTTCAATACGCCATTTATTCTTGTCATAATGTTTGTAGGCCTATAGTGTTTTGCATACTAATTCTAACACTAGTTAAGGAAACTTCGTGATTTATAAATTGTTACTCTTTATATTGTCAATATATGAATTCCCCATTTGAGACGTGTAATTCCAAAGCCCACTAAATCGAATCGAGCAATTTTTTCAAGAAACGAAAAAAAAAAAAAAAACGTTTACTGCTTTTGTTTTATTCTGAGATGGTTAGGTATCTAGAGGATATTGGAAAAGTAACTATTTTTCAGATGAGCTTTTTCATTGCATGTAGTGCTCTTTGGAACATTATTGATATGTAGGTCAATAATAGATAAAAAAAATCATTTTGCTGAAAAAGTGGATTTACAGGGATTTGGAACTGTACGCTTCATTTATTTTCTGCCGTTTTATAGGAACTAATACTACTGAATCATTTCTTAAACATTGCCTATGTGCATGTCCCAGTTAAGGAGATAAAAAATCATACTTTTATAGGTACATTAAAACATCGTAATGTTTTCCATCGCTGCTCAGATGTATCAAAACCACAGAATTACATCGTGAAATTATTGACCCGAACATTTACAAAGCACATAGATTATTTAGTAGTATTTATTTATTTAACCTGGTAGAGATAAGGCCGTCAGGCCTTCTCTGCCCCTCTACCAGGAGATTCCATCTACAATATCAACAATAAAATTACAATTAAGTTAAGTTAGTATTAGTATTAGTAGATTAGTAGATTATGGAGAAATAATTCTGAAATTACTTTGTGCGCGAACCCGGAATAATATTTTGTGGAACATTAAGGCCCAATTGTATAAAACTCCCTGACTAAAGATCAACTTTGATCGAAGATCGAAAAGTGAACCGAGTTCAGACACTTCTTCTATTGTATAAAACTTTTCTGCGATCAAATTACCTTGCTTCAAATGCAATCTAAGTTCACGTGAAAAGGATTTGGCAACATCGTTTAAACAGGTGAAATACGTGATGCGCGGACCATGTTATACAGTTTTGTTCAGTGTTGCCAATCTAGCGACTTTAACTCTTTTTCAACAACAATTTCTTTTAACTTTTATATTGCTTAAATAGGGATTTGGTGACCTTTTTAGCACCCCATAGTGACAAAATTTAATCTTTCTTTGTTGATAATGAGAAATCTAGCGACTTTACAACTACTTTTTGGCGACTTTCCGTACACTCTGTTCGAGACACTGGTTTTTTGTGCAATGTAAATAATGGCGGACAATAAGAAGAAGGTTGACTGTTCTCCGAGTTGTTATCATGTTATGGTGTTTGATACTGCTAAACATAATAAAGCTTTATAAAACGACAATTTTCGTTTAGTAATACAATTAATTGAACATTTATGAATGTACCTATCATATCCACTAATAATTAATGGTTGTTATAAACATAATATAATTATAGGTTATGTTATTTGATACTGCTGAACACGATAGAGCCTTATAAAATATAAAATTGTTTGTGTATTAAGGCAAGAAATTGAAAGAAATATATATAAATGTACCTATCATATCTATTAATATTAATAATAATGGATATTTTTTTGCACAATCTGTCATATATTTCGAACAGAAAAGAAATAACTGAACTTGGATCATCTAACTTAATCGGAGAAATTTCTTCAGTCAAAGTTGACTTTAGTTTGAGACAAATTAATCTCAGATTAGACTTTATACAACACAAAATTCCAAGTTCAGCTGAAACAAGGATCAATTTAACCTCTCATCTAAGATTAAATGGTTTACACAATCGGGCCTAAGATTCTGAATAACATCATCACGCAGGAATGGAAACCAGGGTGCTGGAGAAACATCTAGGCCTACTCTATAACTCTTGCCCGCCGCCCAAGCTACGTTTCCTTCCACTAACTTTAGAATTTCAAAATAATTCACGCAGTCTTTCAAAAGAAGTACTTGCAAATTGAAGAACTGGCTCTACTGGTAATGCAGGGCTTGATTTCCATCAGATTCAGTTCCCTTTCCATAGCAGTTTTTTTTTCGGAATTTTCCCATTATCATCAAAGCATCGTCTGGTGCTTTAAATGTTTTTATGCTCGACCATGCCGAAATGTAGGAATTATACACCTGGTAGCAGTCCTTTAATGCATGTCATTAAAGTACATCTATTCATTAAAGTTCAGGTTTTCGATTATTTTTGGATATGCAATCGAAAGACAACGAGGGAAACGTCACGGAGGCTGGAAATCCAATACTGTCGCAGAAGGTTATGTTCTGTTACTATAATAATTAGCGTTAATTGTAAATAATATTCAAATAAATTCAATTTGTCATCTCGTTTTTCAATTCTAAATCAATTTCCAGGTTATATAAAAATTAGTTCATGTTATTTTCTAGATTACATCAAGGTCAATGACATTATTGTTCCTCGGAAAAAATCAATACTTTCGCGTCTGCGCACATCTCACAATTTACGAGCTATGCACAAAGTCACTACTGATCTTCAGTCAGATACGAATAAAATGAATACTTCTGAATAATTTCAAGTTAGAAATATGGTCGAGCATAAAAAGTCGTATGAAACTTGCCTATAATGGTAATTAAGACGCTCGTATAAAGATTATGAAACTCGCTTGCGCTCGTTTCATAAACAAACATACTCGCTTCTTAATTACTATCATTATAGGCTCGTTCCATAATGTACTATTATTTTTATGTTTTATTTAATTACGATCGCAACTGCCGAGGGTTGTATCAGCGTCACCCGTGTGCCGGCATTTTTTCCTGCACGAGTTCCTTTACATGCAAGTAAATCTACTGACATGAACCTTAAGCCGGGATCGAACCTGCAACCTTGGGCACAGAAGGCCAGCACTCTGCCGACTGTGCCACCCAGGCCGACTCGTCTAATGGTAATGGATTGAGAAATGACAGGGTTCTTCGAAAAAATCGGAGAGATATTGCTCCATTGTCACTTTTCCCACTATATATATTTAGATATGGTAGACTGCTTGTGGTTAATTATATCTCCAAAGTCTGGCGCTCCTAAAGGAGAACTCAGGGACGATGCCTCCCTAAAGAAAGCATTTGAGACGCCTCTTTTATTTTCGCTTGCTCGACTAGTTTTATTTCGAAGTTTATAACCATCGTTAACTGAATGACTTGAACACTTCACCATGGAAAATGAGTTGTTCCTTTAACGTCTAGTCCGAGTGTGTGTCATATTTCTCTTCAAACCAAGACCCCACCGATTGCGACGCCGAGCACGTTGAAGTTTTGAAGACAATAATAGTTGAAAGATATACGAGAAAAGGAGCTTATCAGCTTTCTTCAAATGCTACATGAGGCATTTTTGATGAAAAGAAATACTATTATCAAATCATACATGGAAATACTCCAATGGTGGAATTCAACACCTACTGGCTAAATGTTCCCGCATAATGAATAATTAATATTTTATATGGAGTAACAAAAATACAACATAAATTATATTTTAGTGTCGATTCCAAAGTAAAAGAGTGTATTTTAATTTATTATTAAGTGACTTAAAATATAAACATAATATCTGTCACTCGTACACTGGCGTTCAAAGATATCTGATCTCCAATTTTCTGATCGTGTAAGCCAACTTTCTAACCACGGTATAAGTCAGAACCAAAGATATAACAAATTGACAAATTTTGAAATAGTTCCACTAGTTCTTATTAGTTGACCATGCATGCTATCGGGAAGGGTGAAAAAGTATATGAGAAAATGTTGATGTAGCCTATATTAAGTATAAATTATTCTCATAATTGAAAGTATGAGTGGTTTCCCGCTAAATCTAAAGTTTTTTTTTACAATCATTAGAGGGGAATGATATTTTGAATTGTATAATGCGGGTATATTTATGTACTGTTGGCGACAATGACTGTTACCTTTGCCATCTCTTCATAGGCGTAATAACTAAAGAATAATTTATGCGAACAAATTATCGATCACTATCGATTAGTAGGGGTCAGGTATCTCTGAACGCCAGTGTACATTTTGATCGTGTAAGCGAACTTTCTAACCACGGAATATGTCAGAACAAAAGATATAACAAATTCACAAACTTTGAAATAGTTCCACTAGTTCTCAATAGGTGACCATGCTATTGGGAAGGATAAAAAAAAGTATTTGGGAAAATGTTGATGTAGCCTATATTAAGTATAAATTATTCTCATAGTTGAAAGTTTTAAGCGGTTTCCCTCTAAATCTAAAGTTTTTTTTTTTAATCATTAGAGGGGTATGATATTTTGACATTTATAATGCGGGTATATTTATGTACTGTTGGCGACACTGACTTATCTTTGCCATCTCCTCATAGACGTTATAACTAAAGAATAACTTATGCGAACAAATTATCGATCACTATCGATTAGTAGGGGTCAGATATCTCGGAACGCCAGTGTACATTTTGATCGTGTAAGCGAACTTCCTAACCACGGAATATGTCAGAACAAAAGACATAACAAATTGGCAAACTTTGAAATAGTTGCACTAGTTCTCAATAGTTGACCATGCATGCTATTGGGAAGGGTAAAAAAAGGTATTTGGGAAAATGTTGATGTAGCCTATATTAAGCATAAATTATTCTCATAATTGAAAGTATCAGCGGTTTCCAACTAAATCTAACGTTTTTTTCTTTACAATCATTAGAAGGGGATGATATTTTGAATTTTATAATGCGGGTATATTTATGTACTGTTGGCGACACTGACTGTTATCTTTGCCATCTATCCATAGACGTAATAACTAAAGAATAACTTATGCGAACAAATTATCGATCACTATCGATTAGTAGGGGTCAGTATCTTTGAACGCCACTGTACATTTGGGAGGGGGTGTGCTAGATAGAATTTGTTTATAACGTCCGACCATCAATGCACTTGGGTGTACTTCTGAAAGATTTGTAATGGAGAAAGCTACTGTTTAACCAAGTTTTCTTCTTGCACTTCATTTCAAAGCGTAATTTTCTAACGAAATTTGCCGTACTATCGCCATTTCATTATGTTATTTCTCTGAATAGAATTTCTAGTTTACAGTGGAATAAGGAATTACAATTACTTCGCGAGCTCAAAGAAAGCTTTTGTCTTTGTTTTGAGGAGGGTTTCCGTGGTTAGGACTTGCTTTCACAGAGAACAATGGCGCTCTTATCATGTTCTGCTTTCAGTCTGTCATCGATTGATCCCCTCTCTCTTGGAACGGCTGCATGATCTTGTTACGAACCTCAGGCAAGGGATTAATTAACCAATTTATATCTTCCATAAAGTAACGCTGCAACCACGTACAAGCCACTGATCGCTATATTGCATTACGGCAACGCAGGGTCGTCACGCATATTCTGCGCGGGCTGAAACGAGACACGAGAGATTTTGTTCTTCCCTCGTCTCGTTCATACGTGTACGATATTCAAACGAAGGATGCCATATAAACGACTCGTAATTTTACGTTATGTATTCTATGCAAATATAATTGTTTTACGTAGTTTGCAAAATGCATCATTAGAAATTATACGAAATGCAAACTCTAGTACAATTCTGCTTTTGAAGTAGTTGCCCTTAAATTAAGTTGAACACAGTATACTGAAGGAAAGCATGAAAACAAATGTGAGAAGTAATGACAACATTTTGACGATGTTCGCGGTGGTTACGAGAATTTTTATATTTGTCACAACACATAGGGGAGAGCATGGTAGTATCGGACATCGGTAATATCGGACAGTGAGTTTCTTTCATCTATCACCAGATGATAGTACCTGAATGGCATGGTTACATTTTTGTGATGTCGCATACAGAAACGTAACCATGTCATTCAGGTACTACCATCTGGTGGTAGATGAAAGAAACGCACTGTCCGATATTACCCGATGTCCGATACTACCCAACTTTCCCCTATGCAAAAATATCCAACACTTTGGAACTTACATATCGACTCCGAGAAATTTGTTATTTCTGAGTCTAAACCACGATGCAAAACACAAAATACAAAATAATCTCGCACCAAAATGGGAAGACTGAGATACTTGCAATCACGGCATTGCAATGCGGAACTAACGAGAAGCAAACATTAAATTTAGAAATGCACTATTATTATTATTATTATTAGCCATATTATTATTATTATTATTATTATTATTATTATTATTATTATTATTATTCTCGCTGCGGCCTTGGACCACGTTATTTTAACTGATTTGCTATAACCCATTTCCAATATTCTCGCATTCGTGCTCTATGTGTTTTTTTCCTTCTTCAGTCCACATGCTGCCAGTTTTCAGTTTAGATTTTTCCTGGAAGCTCCGAAATGCTCTAAGTTTGTTCTTAAGAGGTTCGCGTTCTTGGATGTCTTCTTGACTTTTCGATTGTTGGTAAAATTCATGTTCTGGGAATAATAAGTTAATTATGTACCGGTAGTAAAATATCGCTGCAATTGAAAAGTATTGGGAATAAATTTGAATAAGGAACAAAAAAAAAGTTTCCTTCCCAGGCAGGATTCGAACCACGAAAGTCTTAGTTACCAGTCTATCATGCTCTGGAGTGAACAAGGCTCTGAAATCAGCTACAAGGGTAGGTCCGTTTTTTTTGTCACTACTGTACAATTTTTCGTCGATACTAGTGCTGTAGCCATTAATTCCATTATGTTTCATTACATGTAAATTGATTTTTGCATATTTTAATAGCTCCGTGATATAAAGACTAGTTAGGGTCATAATTCCTTCTTTAATAAATAAAGGCTCATGGAATTCGCTGTCGCTGGAAATCAGGGGTAGTCTTAGTCCTCAGTTGTTTGAAATTAGGCTTTTTAGAAATATTTTAAATGCACAGAATTAGTTTTTAGGTATAATTTTTATTCATTATTATCATTATTATTATTATTGTTATTATTATTATTATTATTATTATTATTATTATTATTATTATTATTATTTTATACAGTCATTACTTTATTTTTCCAGTAACACTAATATCTAGGTAATTGTCATTGTCTCAATGTAACCCGTGCTGTGCTGATCATACAATACATGGTAAGGTTTATCTTGTCGCAGTAGCAATAAACACAAGTCCCTTCAAATGAGGATGGAGATTATAGGAGTGTTATAAATTTTCAGGATTCCTTTCAAATCCTTGTTATTGTACAGGCTGCCGGAACTCAGTTTCTTGAAAGACAAGCTCAGTGACGGAACTATACAGTACGAAGAGATATTTTGTTACTTTATTTTGCGCTACAGAATGTATCAACTAGTCCCTTCCGCCACTGGCATCGCTTCACTCCCCCCATCACAATAACAACACATACGAGGTAAGACATAGCTCCTTTCTCTCTCTTTTCACAGTGAGACAAGATTCATCACACAGACTTTAATTGTACTATTCCTTTAGTTGTGAGATTATATTCATATATATTAATTCTTTTATTCAAAGTTAATACTTGTATACTACAATGTATTTTCCTGTTTGTGATTATGTATTCAGTCTCTTTTTATTATATATTATTATTATTATTATTATTATTATTATTATTATTATTATTATTATTAAGTCAATACTGATTGTGTATATGTATTCAATCTCTCTTTTTTACTTTATTATTATTATTATTATTATTATTATTATTATTATTTTTTTTTTAAGTTAATATTTGTATACGGTATGTATTTTTCTGTATGTGATTTGATCCTGGTTGAGTGGAAGAGAAGGCCTAAAGGCCTTAACTCTACCAGGGAAAATAAAACTATTATTATTATTATTATTATTATTATTATTATTATTATTATTATCAAGTTAATACTGATTGTGTATATGTATTCAATCTCTCTTTTTTACTTTATTATTATTATTATTATTATTACTATTATTATTATTATTATTATTATTATTATTATTTTAAGTTAATATTTGTATACCGGTATGTATTTTTCTGTATGTGATTTGATCCTGGTTGAGTGGAAGAGAAGGCCTAAAGGCCTTAACTCTGCCAGGGAAAATAAAACTGTTATTATTATTATTATTATAATTATTATTATTATTATTATTATTATTATTATTATTATTATTATTATTATTAATACTGATTGTGTATATGTATTCAATCTCTCTTTTTTACTTTATTATTATTATTATTATTATTATTATTATTATTATTATTATTATCATTATTATTATTTTTAAGTTAATATTTGTATACCGGTATGTATTTTTCTGTATGTGATTTGATCCTGGTTGAGTGGAAGAGAAGGCCTAAGGGCCTTAACTCTGCCATGGAAAATAAAACTATTATTATTATTATTATTATTATTATTATTATTATTATTATAATTATTATTATTATTATTATTATTATTATTATTATTATTATTATTACAGTGGGCAATCAGGTTAGAATTTGTTAATAATCTGATGGCTGTCTTTTGTATAACAAACACTTTGCCATGTGAGCACCATTTCCCCAAAGTAATAAACCATTATGTAATAATGTTTTGGAAAGAAACAAAATATACTGCTTTAACATAGGGCCGTGGCATAAATGTTTCCAAATTCCTTAAAATGTACAATACTATAGATAACCTGGCGCACACATAGTCAATGTGATCTGGCATTCCCAAGTAAGTTTACTGTTCAAAAAAATTACCAAGCGGGTTAACCGAAGTTGTTGTGAAGGGCACCACTATACTTGTTTTTTTTTTTTTTTTTTTTAAATGGTACATGACAGGAGTGTTGCGATCGGAAAAACAACTGAATGTCACATAGCGTGCTAGCCTGTTGCTATGGTAACAACGGTTGAGTTGCCAAACTTACCGTTCTCACATGACGAGTGCTTAATAGCTCTCTTGGCGAAATTCATTGTGCACACAATGTTAGCATTGGTACGTTTCGTCTTCGATTCTCTGTCGATTTTTGTATTGTTTTCTTACCTTCGCGTCAATTGTCAATGAATGTTTTAACGTCAGCCATCTTAACGTCAATTGTTAGTTTTCATCAGCTGGCAGCGTGGTGGTCCATAGTGGCAACATAGCACTGTAGTTCCAAGCTCGGCCGCTTAACTGTCATGTCCCATCTTTCAAAAAACAAGTATAGGAACACATCTTCAACTCTTCCAACACGAAAAGTCAGTGCACTAGACTAGGATAGGCACATTAGTGTCTCCATTCTGCAATAGTTTGATGCAGTGCCCTGCACACCGCGCAGCGCGCAATCTCTGCGCCCCTCGTGCACACATTTCTTAGCAATCGCCCTCGGCCCTGCATTCAAATAAACTCATTAACATACATGAATATGTCGCTCGCGCGTCGGGCGTCGCGTCGCGGTGACACAACTGTGCAGCATGTGACGAGCGAGCGGAACATCTGTGAAATTAAATTGTAGTTTCCTGAAACGCGTAAAAGGGGGCTGCGGTTGGTTTCACTCGCAAGTTTAGTTTCTGCAACACTTGCAGGAATTAGCTGTGGAAGGGACTGCAATCTCTGGATTAAGTGCAGTGTGCAAAGCAATTATGTTCCCCTTCGCCATTCCATTCCGCACAAAACTTCATCAACTCGACTCCAATTCTGTTTTCACTCTTCACAGAACAATATACATCGTCCAGATTTCTGATGACGTTGATAACTGCTATCGTGACAAACACGTCACTTGCGAGTCTGCGCGTGTCAGATAAATATGACGGCTGATTCCTAACAGCTGACGGGTTAATATCGGGTCCGACTGGAAAATCAAGGCATATCGTCCACGTCCAGGAACCGGGTTGAAATCCTAGCGAAACCGAGTGGAACTTACATCGGCAAACACGCATTCATCTCATCCAATTTCCACGGGAACGCCTAGGACGGCAATATTATCTACAGTTTTGCCGCATTACATTGCTTCGTCGATTTAGTAGAATGCGTTTGAATCCAAGCCCCAGCATACCGGCAAGGTACCGTGTCACAAACACTTTCAAGTCTCAGTATTTTTTGATAAAGTAAATACTGTACTATTAAACGCCTTGAAAACGGCACAAAAATATGAAGGATATTGCCGGAAAGAGTAAGGTAATATTTCTTTACTTTATTTTTTCTTTCTTTATTTTAATCCTTTATATACTGTTGTATTTCTTTACTGATTTTTTTTGTTTATTCCGTCTTTCATTAATTAATTAATTCATTCTTTCCTTCCTTACTTTCTTCATAACTTCACTTACTCACTCACTCCTTTCTTTCTTTACTAATTTGTTATTTATTTTTTAGTTTATATATATACATATAGTTATTTATTTATGTAGTCATTCATTCATATATTCATTTATTATTGTATTTTCTTGTGTATGTATTCTAAGAAATAAAATTCATTTGAGGGGGTCAGAAGCAAAGGGGTACAAGTGACATTACTAAGAACATGAGTTAAGTGCATCCATGGAAAGCTAAAACATTTAAAATTTTAGTGGCGAATTGAAATAAACAATTTCACGGAATTTACGAAATCTTGAGTATTTCCAATCACATTTTCTCACAAATAATTTAAGTGCACTTATATCCTTTTTCTTCTGACTCCCTCATTTGTATTAACGTTGTATCAGATTAGCTTTTTATAATGAGTTAACAACTATTAAATACCCATTCCCGTTTGATCGATCTTTTGCTACCCATAATATTCCTTGACTTTCTTTTTCTACCTCAGTGGTATTCAATCTTTCTTGCTAGCGTATCCCCAAAATATATTTGTATTGCAATATAAAATAATTAACAAAAGACTATAATTGATGTTGTACTGAAAATAAATTATTATTGTTATTGATGTATGTATGTATGTATGTATTTATTTACACTGCAAGTGGGCAAGCACCCGGTGGCAGTGGTATATACAATATTAACAATACACAATAAAAGGATAACCAATACACAATAAAATTTACAATACACAATACAATTTTACAACACATATACAATTTTACACACAATACAATAATAATACACAATACAATTTAACACAATAATAATAAAACATAAAATAAAATACAACCTACATAATTATCTATAGGTCCTACATAAGTTTCAATAGTCTTTCACTTTACTCTCATCTCATTCCCTGTAGTGGCACTATGACGCATTTCACTGACACTTTAGCACACATTTCACTGACACTATAGAACACATTTCATTGACGCTATAAATTATCACCGATCGGAACTGTTCACTGCACTGTAAAACCATAACTTCACTGACTCACCTCGCTTCACTGATACAACAGTTCAAATAAGTCAAATAATTACATCCTTATGCATACTTATAAACAGAACTACATTTAAACTAAACATTTCTAGTCTAAGGCCCTCTTACACGCTAGTTTTAAATAATTTACAATTCAAACCAAGGAAATAAACTCGTCAGCCTAGATAAATACATGTCACCTTAAAAAATTTAAATGTTGAATGTCACCTTAATTTTAATTTTCACTTTATATACAACTTTTTAAATTATTCTTGAATCTCCTTAAGGAAGGACAGCCCTCAAAGACCGCTGCAGGTAGGTCATTCCAATCATTTATAGTTCTATTTAGAAATGAGAATTTACCTACATCCGTTTTCTGTTTCCTACATTTGATTTTAAAATCATGATCGTTCCTACCATAGTACGTTGGCTTTTCTAACCGAGCCGTTATGTCTACCCATGCTTTCTGACCTAGATGTGCTCTATACAATGATGTTATTCTAGTTTTCCTACGTCTGTTTTCCAAAGTTTCCCATTTAAGTTCTTTTATCGTATCGTTTCCATCTTCTCTTTTACCTTTAACAAATTTCGCTGCCCTATACTGGATTCTTTCTAAGGAATTTATCTGGTATCTGGTATGAATGATATTATTATTATTATTATTATTATTATTATTATTATTATTATTAATATAATAATAATAATAATAATAATAATAATAATAATAATAATGGGATTTTTTGCGTGAGACAACACAGCACAGTATAAAGAATCTAAATCCGGTTCCTAAGTACGGAACAGAAACTCCGATTTCTGTCGGCATTATTGAAAACATGAGCAGGGTGGTGATCCTTATCACTTATCAGTCACAGCACTCACCTTCTTGTCCCGCAAGCAGGCGGCCAGACGCTCCCTGGGTACTTCGCGGTGGGAGCAATGGTAGGGCTGCCAGCGCATCTGGCTCCAGACGCACGAGCTCCTCCGAGCACACGATGCACAGGGCAGCAGCCACCGCCCTGCAGATTTTCAAATAATCCACAGTTACTTTTCAGTGCATCGAGTTGTTCATTTTAGTGTCGAAATTATTGCACTCATTATTAATTTAATTAGAGTCCTGCATCTTGTTACCTAAAGCCTCGTAACAGCCCTCAACACTGTAGGTATGTATTGAGATGAACAACGAGCGAGGATGCCCGCAGAGCCCAAAACCCGCACGACAGTATTGCCTGTCGTTGACTGCTTGTAAGCAAACGTTCAAAACATCGGGACTTCGGGAGTGATCAACTCTCGAACGTCAAGTAGCCTTGAATCATCACAGTTGTTTATACCAGACTGAACTTTTATCCATTTTGGCAACTATTATACATGTATAAACAATCAAGTAGCCTGTTTGTAACATTATATCCACCTCTCAGCGTAGTAATCCGTTCCCCAATCTTTATTTAATTACTAGGCCCTTATTAAAAGACTAGGAATTTTTTTCGTATGTTTAAGGGGAATTGGACGTTATCGCATGCAAAGTAATGGTAAATATAGCCTATCTTCAAGCAGTAATAAATGTAATACTATTTATCACAGCTATTTCATTTTTTAGTGATATATGTATACGCATTAAACCTTAAAATGAAAAAAGAATTGTTAATCTAGTGTAAATCTTACCCTTAAATTAATTTTTGAATTTAAACATATGTTTTATATAAATTCACTACATACCTGTGATTAGGTACACTCTATTCACTTATCATAGCACACATTGAATTAAAATTTTGGCCACTTACTGCTAACAGATACTAAAACATACCCTACTAAAATTATTAAAATGTCTATAATATTATGGGCATAGGGCTTATACTAATCTTCAATTTTTTTAAATTTATTGACGGTGATGATTACTATAAGCCCTATGCCCATAATATTACAGATATATGAATAATTTTAGTAGGGTATGTTTTAGTATCTGTTAGCAGTAAGTGGTCAAAGTTTCAATTCAATATGTGTTATAATGAGTGAATAGAGTGTACCTAATCACAGACATGTAGTGAATTTATAAAAACAAATTGTGCTTAATTAAAAAAATTAATTTAAGGATACAGATTTGCTTTAGATTCACCATTCTTTTTCATTTTAAAGCTTAATATGTATACACACATAGCTAACAAAAATGAAAGACCACTGATAAATAGCAGACTATTATATTTATGACTGCTAGAAGATAGGCTATTTTTACCATTATTTTGCAGGCGATAATGACCAACTCCCCTTAAGTCAAGTGTATAATCTCAAGTAAAAAAAAACGCTTTATTTAACGTTATGTTTTATGTTTCTTAGAAATTCAAATTTATTTCAGAAATTTTTTATTTATATAACCACAGGTAATATCTAATATTAGAATCAGAACATTTTCATAACTGTGATACTGTTTTCTTTTATCTTTTTGTATCAATTAAACATCTCTAATGTTATTTATTTCAATGATGTATGTTATTCAAAGTTACGAAATATTTCCACGTCGACCAAATGCTATTTCGAGAATGATGGGCGAGGCTCGAAACGCACAAGAGTTACGAGACAATACTCGAAAGACAAGTGCAACGAACACGAACACAGCGAGCGAGAGCGGCAGTTAGTTTTGTTCATCTCTAGTATGTATGGAGTGTAGCTTGACGTCATCCAACTTATACTTCGTCCCATAATGTCTGATAGGAGAAGTAAACACTGCCATTAGCGAAGGAGAGAAGTGTAATTGCTATTCAACTAATGGCAGAGGTCTCTTTCCATTCTTATCTTGAAGTTGGGTGGGGGTATAACGCTTAAGACAGCTCAACTTCAAGACAAGCGTGGAATGAGACCTCTACCATCGGTTGAATAGCAATTATACAGTGCGAGCGAGAAGTTTCTCCGCAGTACTTCTGTAACCACGGTGCAGCCGAGAATCCACTAGGCAGAAAATTCAAGTGGCAGCACTGACCGCTAAGCATATGATTGACTGGGGATGTGAGGTTGTCAAACCGAAATTAATGGGGAAGTGTCAACTTCCTACAAGATTACGTACCAGCTGTCTACAGGATTACTATAACTAATGGAGCTGCGGAGGGACTTTTGGATCGCACTGTACTTCTCCTCTCTTCTACCGGCAATGTTTACATCTGTCAGACAGTATGGAACGAAATATAGTTCCGGCATTCAAAGTAACCAAGCGCAGGACTCAATTAATGATCTAGAATCTATCATTACTAAGGTTATTCAGAGATGGAAATTTGATTGTATGACGGTCATGAAACAATAGTGCAGTGAAAAAGGAAAATCGACGTACTGTTCTGCTTAGATAGCTTGGCCGGTGTTTTACGCGAACATTTTGAGTAGGGGTAATGTGGAGTAAGTTTCTCAGCACATTCAGTGGGGCAGGAAGGGGAAGGAGGAGAACTGCTTGCATGTTGACGTAAATTATAGTTATGTTGAAAAACATTGGTCACGTACTGCACTCCATGGGCGATCACAGTTTTTCCACTCACTGCTGTTCATACACTCGTACTTAACAGAACGCAGTCTTCTCTTTTTACTCCTCCACTCACAATAAAATACAATGTCTTTATTGGTTCCATTATGGTACTAATATTTTTGCAATAGTTAGTATACTATGCACTTCCACGAGGAAAAGAAGTGAACTCTACAGGAGCTGTACAGCGACTAATCCATACGCCCATTTTTCCTTGTCAGTACAAAATGGACTTTCCTGATTTACTGCGCATAATGTTATCATCGGCCAAGCTATCTAAACATAACAGTAGTTGGAGATCTGAAGATATTCGTCCCATCTAGCACAAATGTCAGTTAACTGATGCCGTCCGGACACTTTCAGAAATTTTTATTTACGTTATGAGCGCATTGTGTTGAAAACCAAAAGATCGCGAGTTCAAATTCCTGGTAGCTTAAGGGTATATGTACGTTAACGACCACAAATATTATTAGAAAATGTAGATTCTAAGTTTCTAAAATTTTATAAGAACATGAACTCACAATTGGACAAAAATTACAAGGTACCAGAACAAGACTTATTAGAATTTAAATATCTGATAAAAGTATAAAAAAAAGGTTACTAATAATATTTTTAAAATCAGTTTTATCAAAGTATGGAAAAAAAAAACAATAATATTCTGCAGTTACATCATTTGGTAATCATAACTTTGTTATGGTCTCTCTGACATTTTTAATATTTTTCCTGCATGTAATAAAAATTATTTCTGAAAAGTAGACTACTCTCAGACATGTAGAGTTGTTTATTTTAATACAATTAATTTTTTATATGTCCTATATAAAATATATTAAAATTTACATAATATTTTGTGACCTAATTTTTCTATTTTCAAGGAAATTGGCAATATTGTAGTCTACGTTTTGCATAAATGCATGTTAAATCAGTGTACAAAATTTCAGAATTCTATCTCTAATGATTGTGAAGTTATGAAATAATATGTGTGAAAATTTTCAAATTTTGGAAAATTTAACTTAAAGTGAAAGGTGAATTCTAAAAAATAGTATTAGTAACCTTTTTTATACTTTTATCAGATATTTAAGTTCTACTAGGTCTTGTTGTGGTACCTTGTAATATTTGTCCAATTGTGAGTTCATTTTCTTGTAAAATTTTAGAAATTTAGAGCCTACATTTTCTAATAATATTTGTGGTCGTTCTCGTACATATACCCTTAATGGATTTTCAATTTTATCTAATCCTTCAGGGAGCACATAAGATTGATATCCCTACTGCTACTAATATCGATGTCTGTAAAGGTGGGATCGTTAGACTCCTGCTACCCTGTGTGACTTCACGGAATGGAAATATGGATACCTTTACATGTTATCTATTTATTTGTTTCTCTTCTCCGACCAGGAGACAACATACAGTGTAGTTAACATAGTCTTTCCTTGTAAGGCGTGAATTATAGCCCACATCCAGTAACATAAGTTGCATATCTTTATTCATGACGTCACTTAATTCATGACAAAGTGTGTATTGTTGTGAGTGCGCTTCATAGAAAACGCTATCAAGCACGTTTCTTGGAATTCGTCTGTTTTATTTGTATTGTAGTTTTATTTTTCCTACATATACCTGTTATTACCATAAAATTCTATGACAAACTTGTATGATGTTTTCTACTGATGAAAGGTTTAATTCGGAAATGTCGAAATAAATAATAGCGTAAGTTTCGTTTGAAATTCATGTTACCACCGTTACTTACCAATTACAAAATTAAACCGACAAACTCTACGAAATAGGCCTATGTCACCTGGGAGGGGCAGTCTGAAATTTCGAGAAAAAAACAGCTATGTTCTGTAGATATCACTATTTTGGGTGTATTAAAGTGCGACAAAACATAAGTTCTTACATCATTTTCTCAACATTCCATATTGAGGCTTAGGTCAAGAGAGTTTATGAATCCATCACTTATGCAAAGTAGAGTTGGGCAACACGATTCTTTTTCAGAAGTCGATTCCAACGATTCAATCATACATTACGAATCGATTCTAACGATTCGTTCACGATTCTTCTCAGTCTGCGATTCCAACTATACTTCTGAATCGTGAACGAACGACTCGCAGGACACTTACCTTTGCAAACCACGCGTAGCATAAAAACGTTCTACATCTCACGCGTAGATGGCATAAGAGGCGAGACATTGGATTGTCTCTTTCTCATTGGCTGGAACCATTCAGCATGACCTCCATTAGTCTACAAAATTACCCAAGATAATGTTTCTAAATTATAATTTATCAACTGAATCTTATTATGAAGTACATTTTTTGCATTACATCTCTATTTAACTATGCAAATTTCAGGTTTGTGTTAATTATTTTCCATATTTAACAAATGCAGTATTTTGATTTCACTCTCGCTCGGGAGCATTCGGCACGGTTCGGAAATGTCCGTTGACAGGTTACATCAAACAAGTAAATAGAATTGTGGGTTACGATACCATGTCAATTCGTTACTATTCTTTTGAACGACGATTCGTTACGATTCTTTTGAACGACGATTCGTTGATACCACCAATCGATTCTTACGATTCTTTATTATTAGTCGTTCGAATGAACGATTCGTTCACGAATCGACCCAACTCTAATGCAAAGGCAATGAAACGATCTGCACGCTGTGAAGCGCGAAGAGTGACATTATGCTGTGTTTTCCAAGATAACAGATTCTTTCTGTCAACTTCTTGAAGTGCTTTTCGGAAAAGGGATCAAAGTTTGTGGAGCGTTGTCTCTGTTGTTCAACAGGATGGTTGTAAAGCTATAAACCCTACAGAAGAGAAAGCGGCACGGGACAGAACACAGAACTGGATTCCTGCTTCAGTTTAATCTCAGCTTCAGTTCCTGGTATTGTACTAACAACCTTGACCCAGTGTTACCTTTCGTGAGATATGAGATTTTGTCTATTTGTTTTAGACTTTCCACTTATTTCTCCATTATTAATCAATGCTTGTTGCTGTGTTCATAATTACTGAAAAAGTTTGTTTTCAGACTTTATTTCCTTGTCTCTCTCTCTCCCTCCCTCTCTCTCTTTCTCTCGCTGAAGCGTGTTTTAGGTTCGAAAGCGAGGAAAATCTATTTATGTAATAAATATGTCGCCATAAGCTCGCAAATAAAACAATTGATTTCCATCCCTAGAAATATGTCGGACAAATCTTATAATCAGTGAACAACTTCATGTACTATGTAATTTATTTTCCTCTCCCTTGTATCTCAAGGAAATGTCACACTTCGACACATATTTTGCATCTTAGTAAGCCTATCTTCTGAACGGTACGATATAGAAAATTATTTTTTTCAATATCTAGTACTTAATTTTCTTCGCCTGAATATTTGTTCACTGAATTTAGTGACAGCATGCATACTAATATTACGAACACTGAATTAAGGCTGGTTCACAATAAACCGGAAACGAGAATCGGAACGAAAACGAAAACGGTAAAATTGTTAAAATGTGTACATATAAATGTGAGCATTCACAATTAACGAAAAGCTTGCCGGAGCCCGGGATCGGGAACGGGGAGTTGACCAAGTTTCAACTTCGGCGTTCACGTTTCCGATCGCAGCCCACTAGATTCATTTTATTGCCATCTAAAAGCTATTTTGTCGTCGTATATTTTGTAGCAAGAAGACCGTGACATAACCTATGCATTATTTTGTTCTGTGCTGTGCATCATGGAGCAAGTTTTATTTGATGAGGTTCTAATATTGAGTGTTGAGGAAAATCCTCACGTTTACGATAAGCGGCGCGCCTCGTATAAAGATGAGAAAATGAAGGAGAATACGTGGCTTTTAATAGCTGCATCTTTGAACACCAATCGTAACTGAATCATACTTTATTACTGTATTGGTTGTATTATATACTACATATTCATGCTTCAATTCAATAACTACTGTTGTGTTCATTTTTGTTCTATTACAAATGTTTCTTCTCTAATTATTTTACGTTATGGTAGACTTAAAATAGATTGTGACAATAAAGATGCATGAGCATATTTATAGTACCGTACCTAATGAAATGTTTCAGTTGAAATTTCGAAGTTGGTTAACATGTGTTTATGTTGGCTGCCTTGTACTAATGAGAGAACGCCATTGGTCAATTATTAACAAATAAAATCAGAATGCGTAATATCGACTTTACATAGGCCTATCGTTATTGATATGCATATCGATATGCATAATCGTCTACGTTCTCGGTTTATTGTGAATCAAAAATTTTCATATTCACGTCCTATGCTTCTCGTTCCCGGTTTATTGTGAACCAGCCTTTAGTCATAGTTTTCCAGTTCTAGAGATTCAAAGTGAAAAATTAATTTTTAAAATAAAATGAAGTAAAAAGTAAGATTCAATATCGAAGAAAAGAAGTTGATTCCCTTTTTTCTAACGGTCCTAATTTATCATGTAGTGAGAAACTTACATTTTTCTGTATTGTCCTTTTTTTTCCGTGAAAGTCCTAATTCATCACACTGTGAGAAACATACATTTTTGGACAAGGCCGCAGTTAGGAATTTTCTCGAGGTTCTCCCATTTCCTCATCTAAGGCATCTATATTATTCCGTCAACATTTCACCGTTTCGTCGTAATTCCCCGAACGCCGGCTTGGGACGTAAGGAGGGAGCTGGCCTAGGGACGAGTGAGGTTGACTACTCGAAACCTGGGTACACTGCGAACCTTAGTGTAGTCAGCCGGTATGGATTTTGGAATGCACCTAGCTTGAGGATTAGAGCAATAGATCTTGAAAGTTCTTGGTGCTGAGTCGTAGTAGTACCCCACCCGAAAATCGATTCAAACATTTCAGATAGCCATGGTCTGTGTGTAATACCATTCCAAGATACAGCAATCCAATTGCTTTAATCCAGATTGGAGCCTAGATTTTTTCATTACTTGTAAATAGACGGACGCACGTTAGGATTCCAAATGACGTAACACTGGGCCCTCACAAGATATGCTAGTGCATCTCAATAATAACGAACAACAATCATGTTCTAGACGGCACGCATAGATAGAGGTAATTTCTGGTGGGGACGGAATTATGCCTAGGCGTTTCAATCCAAGTAGGCTTTTCGTGCACTCGTTATGGAATGTGTTGCGTGCCGACTATACCGCTCGGCTAAGCTGGCTTTAGCATTCAAAGCACCACGCTTTCCTTTCTAGCCAAACAAATCCGAAAACCATACCTCTGATTATTGCTGTACTTCCGAGATACATCTGAGTTGTCTAATTTCGCGATCTGGTTTCAGGGATTCCGTTCTGGCTCATCTAGAAATTCTAGAACCCACCACCACTGCCATCTATCAACCATTGAACAGACCACGAGAAATACATACCACGGAGGACGGTTCATACGACACCAAACATACATGGTAAGCACCACTTTTTTTCAAAATAGAAATAGTAATGACATTGGAATTGTGGATAATTATGCTGGATAGAGAAAGAGAAACGAAAGAACAACGAGTAATCCCTTGCATCTTAAACTTCAAGTCACATCCACACACAAATGAAAATTCATTAACACTTTGGGAGAATTCGTAAGCATTGATAGTTCTAAGGCTTTCAGAACAGCAATTTTATACAGGAAATAAATAGACGTATTTTCTGGCGATATTTAATTATAAAAACACATTCAGAAAATTAGCAAAAGAGGATGAAGTGAAAACTTTTAATTTTATGTTTTATTTAACGACGCTCGCAGCTGCCGAGGTTATATCAGCGTCGTCGGTGTGCCGAAATTTTGTCCCGCAGGAGTTTTTTTACATGCCAGTAAATCTACTGACATGAGCCTGTCGCATTTAAGCACACTTAAATGCCATCGTCTTTGGTCGGGATCGAACCTGCGACCTTGAGGTTGGAAAAAGGTTTTGAAGTAAATATAAACATAACTATGTAAATTATGTGAAACTGAAGTAATAAATAGCCTAAATATTCAATCAAAAGGAAAGCCAATGACATTAAAACCCATAAAATAAGTAAGCATAATACAATATGTAAGTCAGTGTTATGGGATTATTAGAACTGTCTTCTCTCAAAAGAGACACTCATCTTAAGCACTGAGTAGTGAATCACACATGTCATGTTAGCAGTACTTTGACAATTACAGGTTTGAATTCGTAAATATTGTACTGTAAAGTTCGAAATGGCTTTCATCATAGTTTAGCCATAAATACAGAGCGTTCGCCTACGGGTGAGGCCAGGAAAGCGGCATGTACTGATACGCCGCTTTGTGCGCGCAGTTGTTGAGACACGCTCGACAATCAAGGACATAAAGGTCGACAAGTTATCAGTTGTGAGCCAGATGTTGCAGTATTTAACACGTACAGTGCAGTTTCTTGGCACAGTTGCTTAAATATTCAGCGTGTGTGTAAAATTTGTTAACAATGCAAAACGCAAAATTCACGCTTGAACAGCGAGTTTTTATGTATGATGCATATGTGAAAACAGAGTCATGTAGAGAGGTGCGTAGGCAATTTGAAGTGAAATATCAGGGTGCTCCAATTCAGGGTAGAGAAACTGTTAGACGTCTTGTTAACAAATTAAGGACAACAGGGTCGATAAATGCTACAATTCCTAAGCGAAAACAAAGAGTATTGACGGAAGAAAAAATTGATGAAATCAGTGCATCATTTACACGCTCTCCTTATAAATCTGTAACACGTGTTTCACAGGAAGTTAGTGTTTCAAAAACATCAGTCTTTACTGCTGCTAAACTTTTAAAATTAAAACCCTACAGAGTATAGTACAGAAAGCGGAAGCTCACGGAGAGACGATTCCCGCAAGCGACACTGCAAGCAGGCCGCTTTCCTGGCCCCACCCGTAGGCGAACGCTCTGTACAAGGTGTTACATTCCACCGAATATGAAATGTGAGTGTAAGTACGAATTCGTACATTTAATTCCGTAAAATAGTTTCGATCTTTTTTCTTCCATTAATCCACGGACTACAATGGCTTAATCAAAGAAATACTCTTTATGTGTGTTCCCAGGAGCAGATCGAATTATTTTGAACTTCAGTAAAAATTTCGGAAAATTGGTTATTATTAATTATTTTTATGATTTTATTATTAAATTACTATTAATGAAATTTTTAATTTACTGCCTTTACGTTACAGTGCAACATAGAATTGAGACTATACCTTAACTGCGACAATAGATAGCGTCATTAAGGAATATAATTGTGTTGAATTATTAATTAACATTTTTTGGATGCACATGAAGAATGACCTTCGACCTCGACTCACAAGAAGAATAGCGCATTGTGGCAACATCTCGAGGTATAACGCATTCAAGATTCCATTAACACTACCAGTTAAATTACTCACGGGTTCTTTGACCGAAATTCCAGCTCCGTGGTGCGGCACGATCCTTTGTGACAGCTTCCTGAAATATTTTTCTCTTAGAGGAGGGAAGCGTTAACACCTCCATTCCATTGTTACTACGTTCACTGGCGTCATAGGAAACTGTAGGGATGTAACGTAGCACGATAGTCCTATCTTACATTCAAGCATGTACTCTAGTTTTCGAATATACAAAATAGAGAGATCGTGAATAATTTCGAGGGAAAAATTGTTCCGGAGCCGGGTATCGAACCCGGGACCTTTGGTTTAACGTACCAACGCTCTACCACTGAGCTACTCGGGAACTCTAACCGACACCGATCCAATTTTTCCCTCTATATCCACAGACCTCAAAGTGGGCTGACAACCGTCAAGCAACCAACTTCGTGTGCACTCGAAGTTGGTTGCTTGACGGTTGTCAGCCCACTTTGAGGTCTGTGGATATAGAGGGAAAAATTGGATCGGTGTCGGTTAGAGTTCCCGAGTAGCTCAGTGGTAGAGCGTTGGTACGTTAAACCAAAGGTCCCGGGTTCGATACCCGGCTCCGGAACAATTTTTCCCTCGAAATTATTCAAATCAACTTTACAGGGAGTTATACCTGAAATCTTGATTTGTAGAGAGATCGTGTCTTTTGGGGTGACTCCGTGACATTAGAACTGGGGTTTGCGGGTTCAAACGTGACCGAGGGCGGTTGATCTAAGGTGATCAAATTTCTTCGCGTAAACAACTAAGAAAGGGCAGTAAAGACGAGGTCTTGTTTTTTTACGGCGCGAAAATAGTAATATCCGTGATTTACAGACCATTTCTTGTGCATATAAAAGTTCATTCCTGTCTGTTATCAAATTTGAATCAATCTCACATCATACATAAAATTATTGCCACTTTCACATTAGTAGACTCAAGAAATGTCTTTGTTCGCCACGCCAAATCCAGATGGTGTTGGTAGCCAAGAAACCTGCAGAGGAATACTTCACTTCGGAAAACGTATTAAGTGTCTTTCGCGTGTTAAATTTTATATTACCTTGTTAACATGTTTCGGCCTGCTATTAGCCATTTTCAGAACTGGTTGTTGCTGGTCTTGGCGCCTTTTGTTTTGTTTCCTTTGGGGGTGTGTTTGTGTAGTGTAATGTGGAGTGAAAGAGTGTGTGTTCTTAAATTGAGTTGTGTGTTGTGATTTTTATTTGGATGTGTTTTTGTGTGTCTGTATATTTCGTATTGTTATAGTGTGTTTAGTTTCTGGCTTTTTGGTTGGATGTGTAACCAAGATGTATAATGAAATACTTCAGTTAAGGTACTGGCAAAATTTCCATTTAAAGATTTTAGAAAAAATAAAACTCGCAGTAGGCCTACATCTGAGAGTGCACATATTGTTCTTCTTTCTCCTATCTGTTTAATGTGTGCTACACTTTCTTCTAAGTTACTGGGAAGCCTTTGTTCCCATTCAATACCCGAGAAATGTTTTCTTTTCCAGTAAACAAACTCTGTGCCCGAACAGTGCTAGAGTGTGATAACCAGGGCGCGGATTTTGATGACATGTCATCTTTTTTTTTTTCTTTTCATGATTTGCAACACCCGCAAGTATATAAATTCTGGATACACCTGATGGTTACAGAAATGTAGAGTTTTTATGTCGTTTTTGATCAGTTTTCGATGTTTTAATCTTTTCAGTCGTTTTTTTTTTAATTTTGAGGGCACTTTTGATCATTTTTTAAAATTTGATGGCTTTTTGGCCATCCTTTAAATTTTCAGTTTATTTTTTTTAGTCACTTAAGCTAAGGAGCTCATGACGAACTAAAATTTCCCAATATAGGAAAATTCGCAAAATTAGTGCTGACACTCCTCTATTTCAAATGAAGAATCTGAAAGGATTTTCTCGATAATAAATGACGTCAAAAAGAAAAAGAGAAGTAGAATAGGGGATGAAACTCTCGGCTGTGTTGTTGTACGCTTTGCCTTCCAAACAAAAGAATTGAACTGCAGCACTTCTAAAGTCACGAACGTCCATTTTATTCTCCGTCATAGGGAAAAAAGAATGAGAAAGCAGTTTCTCTTAGAATAGAAGTTCATTTTTAGTTTTATAATATGGCTGCTTCATCTTCTATAGCTAAATCATCTGGAGGATTCTGTCTCATATGGCTGTTCTACATATTTATTTCATGTTCCAGTATTTCTTGTTTGTCTGTTATTTAATTGTTTCATCCAGTCTTCCTTCGCCTTATCAGTTTCTCTTCTTAGTTGTTTAGTTTACTGTAGTTTCTTATACCATCTTTCGTGTTTAGTTTTTCCAAATATGATTATATTTTAAGTAGATGTAAGAAATGTGTTTGTACATGAATCGATTTGAATAGTATATGATTAAGGAAAGAAGAAAGAGACTGAGAAGTGAAGTTTCCCGCATTCCTATTGCCAGAGGAATGAGCGGTTTATTGGAGAAAGAATGCGCGTAATTAGAAACATGTAATTGAAAGAGGTGGTCGCGTCTTCGCTCGGTTGGTAGAGGAATGTGAGGCGCTCATGCACAGCTAAGAAATTCAGGCAACGCGTAGACCTACTCTCAGATTTAGGTCCATATCTCAAATGCAGAGTTACAGTGAACTGTCTCATACATCCCAATCCCAATTCTTGTACTGTGTTCGTACGGTTGAGAATCCTTCCGTTCTCATCAATGGGTGTAGCGAACTGACAAGCTAAAGGTGTGGAGATAACGGAAGAAAGTTGAAGTATTCAGAATTGTTTCGTGTCGACATGATGAACTTGTACGCGTGTTATCCGAAAATTATTTGAAAAGTTAATTCACGGCAATGGAACAGTCATTCCGAAAATATCGCATACAGTCCCATTTTGAAAATACCACATACGACCCCGGATTTCTACCTCGGTGTTTGTAAGTCATTTTATATGAAAAAGACTAGATACTGCAAATACTATGCTTAAGTGCTGTATTTTTTCTATATTTATTATTCGATGTGTGAGAAATTTACTTCTGGTACCCTGATTTTTATTCGCAATACAACACCTCTATATTAAATCAGATTTTGAATAAATTATTCTGAGAATGATTTACCGTCAGCCACTTTAATAATCTGTGAACATGTTATGAGCCCATTAAGAGCAAATGCTGGGTAACTTCAGGGGCGCTGGACTCTGGACGCATTTTGCTGGCATTATCGCCGTCATATCATTCAGACGCTAGATAAACATAGCAGTTGATAAAGCGTAGTAAAATAAACCACTAAATATACATTATATGAGCCGTCCAGAGCAAAAGTGGTGTAAGTCAAAAATGGGTAATGAGGGTTAAAGTAAACATTCTGTAAAATACAGCACAAAGTGGCAATTAATATTCAATTTATTTAAACTATTAGTAATCAGTGGATAGCAAGAAAGACATATTAATTGCTACTTTGCGCTGTATTTTACAGAATTTTTACTTTAAACATCATTACCCAATTTTGACTTACACCACTTTTGCTCCGAACGGCTCATATGGAAATTAATTGAAATAAAGTAAATTATTTTCTGCTAAACCTCTTTTGTTTTATTTCGTACAAGTTTGAGTAGGCCCTACTGTGGTCCCCTACAGTAGCAGTGTATTCCTGAATTTAATATATTTTACACGACATCAGGGCACCGATACAGAGTGAAAGTGACATTGTAATGATATTTTGTTGAAATTTTACTGAAAATATTTTTGTCTGAAACGTACGTAATGAAACGCTAGTTACGTTCATATTAACACGAATAGCATGTAATCTAAATAAAACTGTGCATATTGTCAATATCCATTTACACTTCATTTCGGAGTAACCCATTTTTTAAGGTTACAAAGTACTACGTTATTATTTCACTTATCTTCACTTAGACACAAATTAAATTGAGCTACTTTTTTTTTCGTACTGGAATCGACACATGTGTAGATGTCTGGTTCTGGAATAGGCAGTGAATTCCTGGCGGGATTTCCCGACAAACCTTCCCACAACCTTCATGATCTTGTGTGCGATGCTGGTAACTCCACAGCTTGTTAGATCTCAGGGTATATTCCTCATTAAGTGACTTTTTATAGGTCTATGTATGAACAAAATCCGTTAAATAGATCAGAGAGGAAATGCTTTACACAGACAGTCGTTTGGAAACTAAGGAATCTATGGTAGGTCTACGTAAAAAATCTCGAAATGGATTTTTGCGTCATCACAGTACTTTCTATGAACTTCATACCACGAGAATATAAAATATCACCATATCCGTTTATGACAGGGGCGGGAACTCATATTGTAAACAGAGCAGTCAGCATGAGTATCTACGTACAACTGCAACTGTAGCGGGAGAAGCTAAGCTCTCTGAGAGAGACTGTTTCTCGTCCCTGGTTTATGAGCTCTGCAGTCCATAGAATCCATTCTCACATGCATGAGAATTTTAAGCCATTACTGGAAGTGATAGTGGGAATTCTTGGTAATAATGTCAGGTTGGTTTCATGGGCATGCGATTTAATTGAGAGACATACAAGAAATTTGTATGGTTTTGATTTAGCTCCCTATTCCCTAGGGTTGTATTTCAGACCTGGCAGGCCCTGGAGGCGCCAGGGTACAATTTTTGGAGGCCGGGCGGCACTAGGGCATTTTTATAATTTTCGTATTATCGTCAAATTTTACATTTATAAGAAGTTATGTTTCATTCAAACTCAAACAATTTCATAACGAAGTCCACTCCACAGGGCTAGAATCTAGATTCGAACCCATGTATTTTCGTCTGATATTCCATAAATATCCGAGCAGAATTGATGATCATGATGATGATATTGATGAAGAAGGAGAATATGACAACGAATAACATTACTACCGGTATTACCGAAATCCCAGAGCAAGGCCACTTTATGTATCGAATATGAATGAGATCTCGCCCACCTCATTGCTTATTACATGACTAGTGTGAACTAGTCAGTTTGTTTTATTACCATTAAGTACGAGAAAAATTCGTACCGGCACCGGGAATCGAACCCAGGACTTCTCAGCTGTAATCGCTGAGTGCTCTTAACCAACTGAGCCATGCCGGGACACGATCCATGACGCCGGCCGAACTCCTCTCGTAGTATTATGTTACGGCCTTACTACCTGCATTTAAGACGATACACGGCATATATATACAGGAGCGCATATTAAATGACTTTATGGCCATATTCAACAACAGTTTCTGAATTTTTCTCGTACTTAATGGTAATAAAACAAACTGACTAGTTCACACTAGTCATGTAATATGCAATGAGGTGGGCGAGATCTCATTCATATTCGATACATATATTATAATGTTAACAGTTTTCAGAAACTGTTGTTGAATATGGCCATAAAGTCATTTAATATGCGCTCCCGTATATATATGACGTGTATCGTCTTAAATGCAGGTAGTAAGGCCGTAACATAATGCTACGAGAGGAGTTCGGCCGGCGTCGTGGATCGTGTCCCGGCATGGCTCAGTTGGTTAAGAGCACTCAGCGCGCACAGCTGAGAGGTCCTGGGTTCGATTTCCGGTGCCGGTACCAATTTTTCTCGTACTTAATGGTAATAAAACAAACTGACTAGTTCACACTAGTCATGTAATATGCAATGAGGTGGGCGAGACCTCATTCATATTCGATACATATATAATGTTAACAGTTTTCAGAAACTGTTGTTGAATATGGCCATAAAGTCATTTAATATGCGCTCCTGTATATATATGACGTGTTTCGTCTTAAATGCAGGTAGTAAGGCCGTAACATAATGCTACGAGAGGAGTTCGGCCGGCGTCGTGGATCGTGTCCCGGCATGGCTCAGTTGGTTAAGAGCACTCAGCGCGCACAGCTGAGAGGTCCTGGGTTCGATTTCCGGTGCCGGTACCAATTTTTCTCGTACTTAATGGTAATAAAACAAACTGACTAGTTCACACTAGTCATGTAATATGCAATGAGGTGGGCGAGACCTCATTCATATTCGATACATATATAATGTTAACAGTTTTCAGAAACTGTTGTTGAATATGGCCATAAAGTCATTTAATATGCGCTCCTGTATATATATGACGTGTTTCGTCTTAAATGCAGGTAGTAAGGCCGTAACATAATGCTACGAGAGGAGTTCGGCCGGCGTCGTGGATCGTGTCCCGGCATGGCTCAGTTGGTTAAGAGCACTCAGCGCGCACAGCTGAGAGGTCCTGGGTTCGATTTCCGGTGCCGGTACCAATTTTTCTCGTACTTAATGGTAATAAAACAAACTGACTAGTTCACACTAGTCATGTAATATGCAATGAGGTGGGCGAGACCTCATTCATATTCGATACATATATAATGTTAACAGTTTTCAGAAACTGTTGTTGAATATGACCATAAAGTCATTTAATATGCGCTCCTGTATATATATATGACGTGTTTCGTCTTAAATGCAGGTAGTAAGGCCGTAACATAATGCTACGAGAGGAGTTCGGCCGGCGTCGTGGATCGTGTCCCGGCATGGCTCAGTTGGTTAAGAGCACTCAGCGCGCACAGCTGAGAGGGCCTGGGTTCGATTTCCCGTGCCGGTACGAATTTTTCTCGTACTTAATGGTAACAAGGCCACTTTGTTGTTAAAAAATTCATCACTGCCATGAGTTGAATAGCCTATGTATTTGTGAAATTTATAGACGCAAAAGCTGTCAATTAAAATAAAATAAATGATGTTAAAACATTTTATTCTTGAACATCCAAAAAATTTAGCGAGAGACTAAACATACGTAATTTGTAACATGATAACATGTCCATATTTTTACGAAAATAAGTTACGTAGAAAACATTGGAAATTAGCTTTGTTCATTTCTTCTTCAAAGCAACACTTGTCCTAAAATTTCGTATACCTTCTTTATTCACTTCAAATATCGATGTCAAGATGACGCCAATCTTGGATTCATATTCGTATCGTGAATATACTTAGCCGTAAATATAACATATTTTTACTCTGTAACGCAGTCTAACAACATGAGAGCCACCGGCGTAGCTCAGTCGGCTGAGACGCTTGTCTGCCGATCTGGAGTTGCGCTCGGGTGAGGGTTCGATTCCCGCTTGTGCCGATTACCTGGTTGGGATTTTCCCGAGGTTTCCCCAACTGTAAGGCAAATGTCAGGTAATCTATGGCGAATCCTTGGCCTCATCTCGCCAAATACCGTCTCATTATCACAAATTCCATCGACGCTAAATAACATAGTAGTTCATACGCGGTCGTTAAATAAGCAAGTGAAAAATCGACATGAGATGTTAAAACTAGATCTGAAATCTTACACAATAAAACTACTAGAGTATATTGCGATACAAGCTTGGTAATTGCATTATAACAAAATCGAGGAAAAGTTAGAGAAGACGGCCAAACTTAATAAAATAATAAGTTATTATTTATCATTTTTAATTTAAATAAATGGTTTGTTTTTGGACGCTAATATTTTCATGTATGATCGCCGTTTGCTATTTGTCGATAGGTGTCATTCATTTGTTACTCGTATTTGTTGATAGGTGTTATTCATTTGTTATTATTCGTATTTGTCGATAGGTGTCATTCATTTGTTATTATTCGTATTTGTCGATAAGTGTTATGCATTTGTTATTATTCGTATTTGTCGATAGGTGTTATTCATTTGTTATTATTCGTATTTGTCGATAGGTGTCATTCATTTGTTATAATTCGTATTTGTCGATAGGTGTTATTCATTTGTTATTATTTGTATTTGTCGATAGGTGTCATTCATTTGTTATTATTCGTATTTGTCGATAGGTCTTATTCATTTGTTCTTATTCGTATTTGTCGATAGGTGTCATTCATTTGTTATTATTCTTATTTGTCGATAGGTGTCATTCATTTGTTATTATTCGTATTTGTCGATAGGTGTCATTCATTTGTTATTATTCGTATTTGTCGATAGGTGTTATTCATTTGTTATTATTCGTAT
Source organism: Periplaneta americana (assembly GCF_040183065.1). Lineage (NCBI taxonomy): Eukaryota > Metazoa > Arthropoda > Insecta > Blattodea > Blattidae > Periplaneta > Periplaneta americana. Next base: position 33,978,719 of record NC_091126.1, read on the forward strand.
TTGTCGATAGGTGTCATTCATTTGTTATTATTCGTATTTGTCGATATGTGTTATTCATTTGTTATTATTCGTATTTGTTGATAGGTGTCATTCATTTGTTATTATTCGTATTTGTCGATAGGTGTCATTCATTTGTTATTATTCGTATTTGTTGATAGGTGTCATTCATTTGTTATTATTCGTATTTGTTGATAGGTGTCATTCATTTGTTATTATTCGTATTTGTCGAGAGGTGTTATTCATTTGTTATTATTCGTATTTGTCGATAGGTGTCATTCATTTGTTATTATTCTTATTTGTCGATAGGTGTCATTCATTTGTTATTATTCGTATTTGTCGATAGGTGTCATTCATTTGTTATTATTCGTATTTGTCGATAGGTGTCATTCATTTGTTGTTATTCGTATTTGTCGATAGGTGTCATTCATTTGTTATTATTTGTATTTGTCAATAGGTGTTATTCATTTGTTATCATTCGGCGACAATTGTGAAAATGTTGTAATAATTAAATAAATTATAGAAAGTTTAATTTTTGTCTTCACAGAAGTACACATTAATTATACATCAGTATAAGTAAATAGCATGTAGAGAATGTTTGTAGGTGACACATTAATGCATCAGTGTAAGTAAATTGCATCCCGGTATAGGTTAATGCTTGAATACGTATTTTACTCCATGAATATTTTTGCGTTCAGCCATGACCCCACGAGTGGAGCTCAGAGCAACAACCGAAAGTCATCAGAAATGGTTTTCACGCTTACGTCTTATCTACATTAATTTCTGTTTCCTTACAAGTCTCCACTCCAATAAATTAATTTAGAAAGAATACAGGTATAATAAGCCATTTACTTATTTTCTCATAACACATAGTGGTGCGCGACATTGATAGTTCCATACTTTTAAATAAATAAATAAAATTTGATTTGATTTGATTTATTTACTTACCACACGAGTGTTTTAAGTTCAACTTACAAAGCGTACCAAAACATCGGTAAGGCCCGTAACACCCTTGCAGAGTTTTCGCCAGCGAGAAATGTGTTGCGAGAAAATAAAAAAATTGATAACATGGATTCAAATGGACGTCCACACACTGGAAGAGATTCTCGCTCGAGGCAAAAACCTCGCGCGAGTTTCTCGCTGGAATCGGTAGCTCAGCGAATTTTCTTGACACATTTATCAAAGATGTTTGGCATTTATACTCTTTATGACGATTGAATGTAGAAAAAAATATCATAGGTGGCGATGAATTGTATTGTTTTTATTTGAAAATGAGGAAAGATGGCTGATAATTGCAGTCAGAAATTAATCGAACTTGTACGATGTCACCCGTAGGCCTATTTATATGATACACTGGATGAAAGCTATAAAAACACTAAACTTAAAGAAGAAATCTGGAGATAAATATCAGATTATCTGGAAATAAATAGGGCTATATTTTATTTTCATGAGATTTAATAATATTAATTAAACATTTGAAATAATGTACCTATGTCTTAACAGTTTACATAATTTTAATCAGAACATAGCAAAGAATCCTCTATCATATCATGAATAGCAAAAAACTGAGGTCCATTCAATCTGAAATTAAGCCTAAACGTATCATCATTCAAATCGAAACCAGTGTCCAAAACTCGCCCTTATTTTTGTAAGATATAATGTTATTTTCAGATATTTCTGGCTTTAATTTTAGGCCTACTTTTTTTTTCCTTAACAAAATATGTTCATGTAACTCCATTTCCTCATCATCTGAATACTCAGATTCAACACAGCGTTCGTACGTAATTTGTAAAGTACGAAAATATACTTACAGGTTATATATTTAAGTACGACAATATACGTAAATACATAACTTATAATATTTCCCCCAACGAGTGATTACTATAATCAGAAAAATGCTTTCTGCATGAAGGCAGTGCATAGATGATCATAGCGAGGTGTGATCTGTGATAACGAGAACTCGCCAAGTGTGTGGAGGAGGATTTTTCGCCTCTTTCTCGCAACACATTTCTCGCTAGCGAAAACTCTTCAAATGTGTTACGGGCCTAAGGTTGTTAAAACACACGATCGGCCAAAAATGTGTATTAGGCCACTGAAACTTTATGTTTTGTCAAAAATATTTCGATAATAAAATATCGTGACACGAAAGAATGAATTCGGAAGAAAACAAATGAATTACTTTTCAGATAGTCATTTGATTACGTTCCCCCAACCAGTGTTGCGCAACGAGAACTAACCGAACAAACTTTATTGTAGACGGTTTTTTATTTGCCTCAAAACAGTCCAGTACTTATAAGTTTCTGCAAATGTGCGATTTCATTATTTTCTCTCGAAAACTCTTTGACTTTGCAGAGTTTGATACGAGAAAAATTATTGGAATATCTCAGATGGTGAAGTACACCACGCGGTTGCATGCACTGGTGCCAATTCTCATGCAGTCCATCCAACTGATGCAAGCGTTATTATCTTCGCATATTTAATTACGAAAGCTGGAAATAATTCGTCGAATTCGTATTATCTATAATTGAGTGCGAGGCGTCAGGCGCGCCTCGGCGTCTTGTAGCGCCAGATGCCGTCCCCGCACCCTCGAGATTCCCCGCTCCGGTGGATTTTTCTTCTCCTTCGAAGAGATCTGCACAGACTGCCTAAGCACGCCGGAATAGAGAAAAATAAAGTCACTATTCAAAATAGAACGCGGATCGACGTAACTTGGAAGTCTAGAAACTCCAAATACAGTTTGTTTCAGAGTTCTGAATTCCCGGTAGTGAATATGTGAAAGAATGAGTATTTCATGGGCTGCCTCTTACAGATGCTATCACTGCTTTACCTACTCATATACTTCCGATATAGTTTTACATCTGCAGCTATTTTGCACGCAGTGTCAGATCACAAGGCACTAATGACTATGTTGTTTATTACACCTAGAACAACTTGGTGCCTTTTCTCTGCGATATTCTGCTATTTTGCACGCAGTGTCAGATCACAAGGCACTAATGACTATGTTATTTATTACACCTAGAACAACTTGGTGCCTTTTCTCTGCGATATTCTGCTATTTTGCACGCAGTGTCAGATCACAAGGCACTAATGACTATGTTGTTTATTACACCTAGAACAACTTGGTGCCTTTTCTCTGCGATATTCTGCTATTTTGCACGCAGTGTCAGATCACAAGGCACTAATGACTATGTTATTTATTACACCTAGAACAACTTGGTGCCTTTTCTCTGCGATATTCTGCTATTTTGCACGCAGTGTCAGATCACAAGGCACTAATGACTATGTTGTTTATTACACCTAGAACAACTTGGTGCCTTTTCTCTGCGATATTCTGCTATTTTGCACGCAGTGTCAGATCACAAGGCACTAATGACTATGTTGTTTATTACACCTAGAACAACTTGGTCCATTTTCTCTGCGATATTCTGCTATTTTGCACGCAGTGTCAGATCACAAGGCACTAATGACTATGTTGTTTATTACACCTAGAACAACTTGGTCCATTTTCTCTGCGATATTCTGCTATTTTGCATGCAGTGTCAGATCACAAGGCACTAATGACTATGTTGTTTATTACACCTAGAACAACTTGGTCCATTTTCTCTGCGATGTTCTGCTATTTTGCACGCAGTGTCAGATCACAAGGCACTAATGACTATGTTGTTTATTACACCTAGAACAACTTGGTCCCTTTTCTCTGCGATATTCTGCTATTTTGCACGCAGTGTCAGATGACAAGGCACTAATGACTATGTTGTTTATTACACCTAGAACAACTTGGTGCCTTTTCTCTGCGATATTCTGCTATTTTGTACGCAGTATTTCAGATCACAAGGCACTAATGACTATGTTTTTTATTACACCTAGAACAACTTGGTCCCTTTTCTCTGCGATATTCTGCTATTTTGCACGCAGTGTCAGATCACAAGGCACTGATAACTATGTTGTTTATTACACCTAGAACAACTTGGTGCCTTTTCTCTGCGATATTCTGCTATTTTGCACGCAGTGTCAGATCACAAGGCACTAATGACTATGTTTTTTATTACACCTAGAACAACTTGGTCCCTTTTCTCTGCGATATTCTCCGGGCTGATCATGTAACACCATCCCCCGAAATGTTGTCCTGGCTCTGTGTAGAAGATCGTAGAAATATCCACTGTCTTCCCCTCCTCTTTCATATATAACATTTCTCCACTCCTGTCTATCTCGCGTCTCGTTTTCAAAATTTATCCACCCACCATAACCTAGACCAGCGGTCATCAGCACAGTGCACCCTCGGGCTAGCGTCTCTTACCCGTGGATAAGACATTGCACTGTCGTGCATACGTGGCTGTTGGCGGGTATGCTTTCTCTCTCCCTTCTGCACGACGGTGCATATTCCGAGACACTATTTACTCTTTACCCATTTCAGCGCATGCTGACGAAAACTAATCTAGACACACGATCACAACACTCCTCAACATTATCCATTCCCTCCCACCGAACATACTCATACTCATCTTCTTTCACTGTGGCTGTTACTTGACTTTGGAATTTGTTTAGTGCTGTATTACATGGAGACAGTGCAGTGGCGTATTCGTATATCATTGTATGGAGAGATGACCTGTTTGTTATTGGGGTAGTTTAATAGAAAAAATCCGTCCATTCGTAGGAAGGAAATCATTAGATTTCCCCTCAGTTCTTGTAAATCAGTTAGCTCTCTTTGTAAGTTATGCTGCGTTCACTCTTAAAATGGCTCCGAATGTAAATAAAATAAATTGTATCCATCCACCAGAAAACATACACTCACAAGACCAATAAGTTTATTTTGCATTTTGATCTGGATTAAACTGTGTACAAATTTTCTGTGAGCAGAATATATTGAAGTTATTGGCACGTGGTTAACGTTTACATTAGGAGCGGACGCACACATTAGAACCATCACAGAGAGAAAGGAAACAGAATCTGCCCGGTTTTACTTTTAATTACTGTATACTCCTTACATTTCGAACTTTTGATTAAGACATTATATACCTGAATTTCCCCCACAAGAAAATGAAAATGAAACATGTTGGAGATCTAATATCCATATTACATGACCGCTTGTACAGCTGTCAAAAAAAAAGTGGCCGCACTCGTGAACAGCGAATATTTTCAAAGTCCACTTCGGGTCGCGGCGATGTTACACGATGCATGTGCTTGTACAAGCAGTTCCCGAACTATGAAAGCGTTCCATGTATGCGCCTCGTAGGCCAGCGGTAGAGTGCTTGTTTAGTGATTCAAAGGTTGTGGGTTCGGGCCTTTTTGAAGTTTTCATTTTATTTTTTAATCGTTCTTTAGCGATGTAAATGCTATTCAAATTATCATTTATATTCAGTTATCGTTCTTTATGGATATCACGTTATTTCTATTTTGTTATCGTTCTTTAGAGATATGAATAAAATTCAAGTCATCATTTGTATTCTGTTATCGTTTTATAACGATATGAATAACAATTTTTATTATTGTATCTCCAATGGTGTTTAGCCCTATTTTACATATGTATGTTAGGGCTATAGTTTCATACACAAAAAAGATAAGCATAAAGAAAAATAGAAAAGAAAATTAAATTAGCTTACGCGATGTAAACAAAACATAAACAAACCGTAAATTAGGCATTGCGATTGCAAAATAAATATCAGGTATCAATTTGAAACATACAAAAACATTAACAACATACAAACGTAACACTTCTATAACACAAATACGCAGCCTTCCGTACCATACATCATAAATTAATACACAATAGTCATACAAACACAATCAAACTATAATTACGACATTGCGACGACATCAAGCATCACATAACTGACTCACATACATAACAAATCAAGCATCCGTTACAACACATACACTTCAACATAGTAACCACACTTTTAAAAGATACAAATTTGGCTCCAAGAAGAATAAATAGGACACTGTTACTAATTACTATTCTTCTACAATTTCTTAAATATATCTGTAATAAATCTGTGAAATTCCGATATGAATAATATTCACGTTTTTTATATTGTTATCGTTCTTTAGCGATATAGATAATATTCAAGTTATCATTTATATTCTGTTTTCCTTCATTAGCATTATAAAATAATATTCAAGTTATTTATATTGTTATTGTTCTTTCGCAATATAAATAATCTGTATTTTATGTAAGTAATTATTATAACACAAATAACCATCCTTCTTTGTAAAATAGGTTATTTTATTTAGATAATTAAATAAGTATTATATAATATCTTATATTAATTAAACAAACCGATATTTATCATTTATATTCTGTTATCGTTCTTTAGTGATACTGTATAAATAATATTCTAGTTATTTATATTGTAATCGTTCTTTAGCGATATAAATAACATAAATTTAATATTAGGTTTCGAAAAATCCAGTTGCATAATACTGGTATTAGTTTTCCTATTTGTATTATTACATTATACTATCTTGAACCACAATAAAATGAAAAGGAGTAACGAGGAATTGAACCTGAGACGTTGACATCTAAATTTCGACGTTCGTCCGCTGAGCTACGAGGGCAAAAGTGTGGAAACATTTTCGGAAAAGTTGGCCCAATCACACTCTAAGATTTTCTGATGATTCGTAGAAGCTAGTCCAGGATGCGGGGGGCAAAGGCTGATTGAGATTTCCCGGTCTCTGATCGGGTCAAACATCCTGATAGAATTAATATTTAACTCTTGCCGTGACTTTCGGTGAAGTCCGGAGGGTCCAATTAGTCAAATCCACTCTCCTCATCTCCATGCTTGGGTCCCCTGGAATTTAATAAGATGCGAAAGAGATAGTGGTGTGCGGAAAGCAACGGGATGTTACCGCATTTAGGCCTATCCTTCCCAAGAAAAACTGCAAACATAAACAAAGGAAGCTTTTAATAGAAGAAGAAGGATATTCTGCGGACCTCTGGAAAAATAACTAAGGAAGAGACTAGTGAAGTGCTTTGTGTGGAGTGTGGTATTGTATGCGGAAGGAACATGGACATTACGACGAAATGAAGAGAAACGAATTGAAGCATTTGAAATGTGGATGTGGTGAAGAACGGTGCGTGTGAAGTGGACAGACAGAATAAGAAATAAAATTGTGTTTGAAAAAGTGAATGAAGAAAGAATAATGCTGAAACTGATTAGAAAGAGAAAAAGGAATTGGTTGGGTCTCTGGTTGAAAAGAATAATAGAAGACATTAGGATATGTGGATCATATGCGGAGCCTAAGAGGAAGGCAGAAAATAGGAAAGATTTGAGATTGCTGGGTTTGCAATGAAAGACCTGCCCATGGACAGAACACTTATGTATGTGGGTATGTTCAGAATGCCTGGAATATCGTGTCTAAGAACAGTTGCTATTTGCAAAGACTAATCGATTCCATGCCCACTCGACTGAAAGATGATCGAGATAAGAGGAAGCTAGACTAAATATTGAATTGTGGCTTTTTGTTTTGTTTTTTGAACGCTTAATTGTTTGAATGTTTTAAGGCCGACGCCAGTAAATTTGTTTTGTTTATGCCACGAAAGATATTTTTATTGAGAATAAAATCTTTTTTCTTTCCATTTGCAGCCATAATATCATAATGATAAAGTCATGGCATAATATATTAATGAACCTGATGTTAATTACTAAAATAATCGTAAAAGAGAAAGGAGCCATTATGTATAGTTTGTCTCTCTCAAAAACATAACAAAAAAGAACATAAAAAGCACGAGGTTGTAGTCGAACGCAGGACCTCATGAATAAGAGGCCTGAACGCTACCATTACCCTATCGAATCACAGAATGAATACTTCAATTATAACTGTAGATATCAGGCAACGTGGTCCAACAACATGTAACATCGCCTGTCTCCGAATTATAGCGAAGATACCCGAAGGGAACTTTGTTCCAGGAGAGCGGCCACTTTTTCTTTTGACAGCTGTACATATAGGCCTGCTAAAATATCTGGTCCACCGCTGTGGAATAACGGTTAGCATGTCTGACCGTGAAACGAGCGCGCCCGGGTTCAAATCCTGGTTGGGACAAGTTACTTGGTGAGGTTTACCATGGTTTCTCCTCAACCCATTAAGAACAAATTCTGAGTAACATTAGGCGCTGGACCGTGGACTCATTTCACTGGCATTATCACCTTCATTTCACTCAAACGCTAGATAACCCCCACAGTTGATAGAAGGTCGCAAAATAATACAATTTAAAAAGTTCTGATAGATGGAAGTAAAAATTTGGATATCGAAAAAAAATTCCTCTTAATGTTGCGAAAATTTTCAGTGGACGGTGGGACAGACAGACGGATGAATTGATGGAAAGACGGACGAAAAGAACCTTCAGACAGACAGACTGTTAAACAGATTGGTAAGAAGCCAGACAGACGGATCAATAGGTGGATGAAGAACGGAGATGCACTATCACCTTTACTTTTTAACTTTGCTCTAGAGGATGTCATTAGGAAAGTTCAGAACAACAGAGAGGGTTTGGAATTGAACGGGTTACATCAACTTCTTGTCTATGCGGATGACGTGAATATGTTAGGAGAAAATCCACAAACGAATAGGGAAAACACGGGAATTTTACTGGAAGCAAGTAAAGAGATAGGTTTGGAAGTAAATCCCGAAAAGACAAAGTATATGATTATGTCTCGTGACGAGAATATTGTACGAAATGGAAATATCAAAATTGGAAATTTATCTTTTGAAGAGGTGAAGAAGTTCAAATATCTTGGAGCAACATTAACAAATATAAATGATACTCGGAAGGAAATGAAACACTAAATAAATATGGAAAATGCCTGTTATTATTCGGTTGAGAAGCTTTTATCAACCAGTCTGCTGTCAAAAAATCTGAAAATTAGAATTTATAAAACAGTTATATTACCGGTTGTTCTTTATGGTTGGAAACTTGGACTCTCACTTTGAGAGAAGAACATAGGTTAAGGGTGTTTGAGAATAAGGTGCTTAGGAAAATATTTGGGGCTAAAAGGTATGAAGTTCCAGGAGAATGGAGAAAGTGACACAACACAGAACTGCACGCATTGTATAGAGTGTTAGTTGGGAGCCCGGAGGGAAAAAGACCTTTAAGGAGGCCGAGACGTAGATGGGAAGATAATATTAAAATGGATTTGAGGGAGGTGGGATATGATGATAGAGATTGGATTAATCTTGCTCAGCACAGGGACCAATGGCGGGCTTATGTGAGGGCTGCAATGAACCTCCGGGTTCCTTAAAAGCCAGTAAGTAAGTATAGATAATTATATGAAATTTTGCCACAATATAAAGCTAACTAAGAAGTTCTTAATGCATATAGTAGGAAATAATTTCTATACAGGCTATTTTTTTTAGATTTTTTCATTGGCTGTGTACGATTTTTTTGCATGCATTTTTAGGGACATTTTTCTCAGAAACTGTTTGACCTATGACTCAAATTTTTATATGTTGTAGTAAACAACATTTCTGACAATTTCCACCACAAATTCGATCAATATGACATATAGTTAAAGGAAAAAATTTGTAAGATTTTGTTCAGAAACTTTTAACCTTGTGCAATAAAAAATAATTTTAAAATAAAAAACTGAAAAATTGATTCAGTACAGTAAATATTACATTAAGATACCTCAAACAGTTTCTGAGAAAAGTGCACCTGAACACGTAAAAAGAACTGGTGCACAGCCAATGAAAAGAATCTAAAAAAAATTAACCTGTAAAGAAATTATTTCCAACTACATGCATTAAAATATTCTTAGTTAGCTTTATATTGTGGCAAAATTTCATATAATTGTCTGTAGTAGTTCGAAAAATAAAGAGGCTTAAAATCTGAGCACTCGAAGCAACCCTGTTGCCCACTGCCCAGATAAATGTTTTACGATTGGAGCATGAAATACCTTTCGAGATTTCGAGATATCGAAAAATTCGAGTAACAGAGCTTCGAGTTATGTAATAAATTTTAGACACGAATTATATACAATGCTGCCGGGAAATTAAATTAACTCGATATATCGAAAATTCGAGATATAGAAGTTCGTCTGTATGTGAATCATACGTGGAGACTAAGAGAAAGGCGGAAATTATGGAACATTGAAGAAAGCTGGGTTTGCAATTAAAGATGTCTCTTTGGGCAGATAATCACGAATGAATTAGTTAATTTAAAATTGCCGGAATGTCGAGTCAGCGATAAACGATCAACGCGAAGGGCAGGGAAATTAGAAGTATTCAGATAAACCTGTTCTACGGCCACAGATTCTGAATCGAAAGCTGGAAGTCATTTGGGAAAAATGTTCGACATCGGCACATTGCGCTATTCTTAGACTGCCCACAAAGGAAACACGTGCAGGATACCATTCCCCCCCCCCTTGCAATTTGGAGTTGTGAGGCGTCCGATTGCAGTCTGCCCTCGACAGAAATATTCGACCTCTAACATGCGTCTCGATTTTTAATGTCTTCTCGTTTCAGATTTATTACATTATGTTTTATGCCGAGTAGCTTGTAATAACGGTGGTAGTAAATGTGTGCACTTGCCGTAGCGAATTTTGAAAACTGTGTGGAAGTCACGTTTATGGTTTCGAATTCCATTTCGGGTTTGGATGTTTGTTGTTTGATGGCTTGTCATCTGTCAAATTAAAATCCAGACCAGAATTTGGTACAAGGTTCACACCTGAGCTGTAGCTTATGGAAATAAAAAAAGAAATGTACGATTAAAACTCTTCATAGTGTTTAGTATGGCGAGAATTTTCTCATAACTTTGTGACTGGACGAATTCTCAAGATTAGCTCTTGGTGATTGATTAGTAGGTTATTTTACGACGCTTTATCAACAGCTTAGGTTATTTAGCATCTGAATGAGATGAAGGTGATAATGCCGGTTTCTGTTTTCTTTCCAATCCAGTCCACACCTGTGGAGTAACGGTTAGCGCGTCTGGCCGTGAAACCAGATGGCCCGGGTTCGATTCCCGGGTGGGGTAAGTTACCTGGTTTAGCTTTTTTACGAAGTTTTCCCTCAACCAAATAAGAGAAAATGCTGGGTAACTTTCTGTGCTGGACCTCGGACTCATTTCACCGGCATTATCACCTTCATCTCATTCACACGCTAAATAACCTGAGATGGTGATACAGCGTCGTAAAATAACCTACCAAAAAATACTTTCCAATCCTTCGTTATGGCTATGACACGTAGTTGAGTACAAGAGTCCACACATGTGGAGTAACGGCTAGCGCGTCTGGCCGCGAAACCAGGTGGCCCGGGTTCGATTCCCGGTCGGGGCAAGTTACCTGGTTGGGGTTTTTTCCGGGGTTTTCCCTCAACCCAATATGAGCAAATGCTGGGTAACTTTCGGTGCTGGGCCTCAAACTCATTTCACCGGCATTATCACCTTCATCTCATTCAGACCCTAAATAACCTAAGCTGTTGATAAAGTGTCGTAAAATAACCTACTTAAAAATTAAAAAAATAGAGTACAAGATATTCATGACGCGATGAAAGACTAGAAACGTTGCACAAAAATTGAATTGTAATAACAACCAAGAAATTTCATATAGTCACTGACCACTTAACGAATGGCTGAGAGATGACGCCAATTACAACGCTGGGATGAACTATGCTGTCAGAATTACATGGATTGCTTATCTTTGTATCAATAACCTGTTCTTTTAAGGATCAGCGTAATGAGCGATAATGAATAATGGAGAAACTTTTATCGATGGGAACTGGTGTACATCCTATACTGTTTTCGCTGTAAGAAAAATCCTAATGTAAACATAAGCATGTTGCTGTCATACCCAGTCGAAACGCTCAAAACGCAGGAAAATATAGTTCGTATTTGGAAACCATAATCTTGTATTATTTGAAAATAAAAAATTGAATTCTAATTGTTAAATACGATGAAACATTTAACTTTACTCATATGTAAAACGCTAATAAAAGAAAAGCTACTTTTATATTTTGTTATGTACTATGAACGCTGATGAATACCAACAGTAACACCTACGGCCTTAATTCTGCCAGGTTAAATAAAGCCATTATTACTATTATTATTATTATTATTATTATTATTATTATTATTATTATTATTATTATTATTATTATTATTATTATTATAGGTAGTCTGTTCTTGTAACAAGCTGGCGTCACTTGAGCTCGTAGTTGTTCACGTATGCACGTGGTACTGAAGTATGGCTTTTTCATCCTCAACTGTCCATTGTGAAGACAGAAGACTTAAAAATTATTTAATTACAGTAATTATAAAATAAATGTTTCCTAAGGAAACTAATGCATAGTAGTGAGGTTAGGCCTACTTGACGAATAACGGGAAATGTTTAACTTGAAGCAGAATGTACAAAGTAGGCGGGAACACGTACTGAGAATCTATGGCGCCAAACAATGGCCAATGAAGCCTCACTTCTGTCACGTGCTATTATTTACATTAGGATTTTTCTTAGAGCGAAAAGTTTATAGAAAACCTGCCACTTGACATCGCCGACACTTGACTCCGTAACTCCGATATGAATAACCGAACGATGGCCAAGAAATGAAACTTCGTATCTGCAAAAATGATAATTTAGTTTAACTGCGTTATTATTTAGATTAACTAAATTAATAGGAAAAAATGGATTTGAACGGATGCACTTTGTCAAGTTTATGGAATCGTTTTGTTTTAAGACCGAGTTATAAATCAAATGAAACCAATGTTCTGGGAACGAGCGCTAATGTGATTGTGTTAAAATTGTTTCGACGGTAATTTTAATAATAGGTTATGTTTTTCCTGAAATAGTCAACAAGGGTTAGGTCTTCTGTAATTAATAAGTTTAAACATAATTCGCCTCAATGAAATTGTTGTACACAGAGTACATGAAAATTCTTGGTTTATGCTTCAGAACCGGTTAAGTATTAAATACGAATGCTTCTGATCCGGGTTAAAGGAGATTAATAGGAGAAAATTCGACAGTTAAATATATATTCAGATTGAGATGACATGAACTTAGATTAGCGTTTATACAACCGAAAATCTGGTTTCAACTTAACTGGCGGCCATTTTTAATCCTTCATCTCGGTTCAAACGCTTTATACAACCGGCCCTTACAGTTGAGAGATCTGGTCATTACAACACGGTATGTAAGTACAAATTGTTCCTGTTGTGGATCATTTCCAAGCTATAGGCCTAGTTCTTTATTGTATTGAAAATTAGCAACTTCATCTGCAGTAACTCAGTTTTAGCACAGCAGTATCCAGTTTACTAAATCAATTAACCGTAATATAATTGTAAACCCCGGCCACATTGTTAATTTTCTGATTGCCAACTTCAAGCTGGTCTTAGTGTAACTTATCGTCTATTGAATTCTCTGTTAACATTAGCTATTTATTGAATTACATTTTTAAGTAAGTTACATGGAATGGTGCAACGCGCGTAAAGACAGCATTTACATTTTTTGTTCCAAATTATCAGGCTTATCACCTCCGAATGTACTGACATAACATTTTGAACAAGAATGTCCTGTGTGCATGTGTGTATACATGTACATACATACATACATACATACATACATACATACATACATACATACATACATACATACATACATACATACATACATAGGCCTACACAGGATTTTTCATAAGTAATAAATAATGCAAATAGAACTAAAATTAACTCATTCTTTAAAAAATTTTCGAACACTTCAAATTTAGCCTAATATTTTGAAGGGAAAATTTTACGAAAAAGAAACAAAATTTTCAGCCATTATTGTACAGAGTGTGACATCATCGAAAACATTTTTAAATGGCAACATATTATTTTTTCATTTATTTCTGAAAGGTTGGCGAGACTCCTTTAAGGGTTAAAGCTGAGTAAGGCGTTACTAATGTTAAGAAAACGGCTGTATCGCTCTTAAAGGGATAAGTAATATGGTAAAATAATACTGAAAAGTAAGAAAATGCACAATTTTGTTTTATAATCGTAATTATATTTGAGACTGTTTCAAATAATCTAACCATATAATAAAATGTTGACAAACATACGGTGCAAGAGAGAAATGTTTTTTTAACGCTGTTTCCCCGATTTTAAGGGTGCTATTCATAGACATTTCGTTAGCCCGCGTTACGAGCGTGCTAAACTAGCCCCGGCTATCGACTGGTTACTTGTACAGGATTCATATCACATCATATCGCTAACATTGGTTTATGAATACGAAAAACGTTAGTTCGCTAAACATCCACCGGAAGCCCGCGCTAAGAATGTCTACAGTATGAATATGGCCCTTAAGCAGTGTACTAAATAAAAAAGCTCCTTGCATAACAATTATTGTCAGATAGATCTGAAACTTCTCACAGAGATCAATTAAATACTGATACATAAAATTAAATCAGCGGTTGTATGGGATATTAAGTCTATTAAGTTCCTTCGTGGCGTATTCATATTGCACTCAGATTAAATATCGTCGTTGATTTTATGAAACCTGCTATGTGATAATACAAATCATAATTTTTTCAGGAGGAAGAAAAAGGTAATTAAATATCAATAGGCCTACGTAATAATATTAGATAAATCGTTAGAAAACATTGGTGAATATGATATCATCGAGGATCAGTGTAGGCCTATTGATATTTTATTACTTTTTATTCCTCTTGAAACATTATGCTCTATACTGTCACAGGAGGTTTCATAAAATCAAAGACGATATGCTGTAATGCTAAATTCATGAAGTTTAAAAATTTATTGTGATTATTTAGACAAGGGCTGGACACCAAGAGCGAATTCTACTCTCTTTTGGGGGGGGGAGCCATATGACTTCTCTTCAACCCCTTTCTTCCCCTCCGAACACCGCACAGCGTTGATTCCGTAACGGATGAATATTAAGTTTAGAGTTTGGATTCACTCCCGGTGCCCAGCCCTGATTTAGATTGAGATCAACGAGATAATTAATATTTATTCACATGATCTTTTCAAGCTTTTGAACAAATATGAAATAAAAATTTCGAAAAATTGACTTAAGAAGCCTTTTTAGTGACGTTAATATAGAAATGAAGAGTCCACTGCAAGAATGATGGATGTCACTTTCTTGTCGAAAATGAACCAAGACTGTCAATGCATAGCTTAAGCCATATAGAATGTACATACAGAGTTATGTGGCATTAACACTGATAGTCATTGTCCAGTAATGATCGGAAAATCACAGTTAAGCTTTGAGCGCTAAGCATTTCAAACTTTCAATTGCTTCTCCTGAAAAATGTATTCCAAATTACATCCATCATTCTTGCAGTGGAGTCCACACCTGTGGAGTAACGGCTAGCGCGTCTGGCCGCGAAACCAGGTGGCCCGGGTTCGATTCCCGGTCGGGACAAGTTACCCGGTTGAGGTTTTTTCCGGGCTTTTCCCTCAGCCCAATATGAGCAAATGCTGGGTAACTTTCGGTGCTGGACCCCGGACTCATTTCACCGGCATTATCACCTTCATCTCATTCAGACGCTAAATAACCAAAGATGTTGATAAAGCGTCGTAAAATAACCTACTAAAAAAATTCTTGCAGCGAACTCTTCAAATATTAAATAAAAAATATAATTACAGAACTATTAGCCCTAATGGTATCAAATGTTGTACAGATGATAATATTGTAGGCCTGTTCATGTAGGTAGTTTAACTTTCACAAATTTTGGATGAATATTGTAGAAGTTTAAATTATCTAATAGAGTACGTTGTCCTTTCTGAATTATCCAAATCCTGTGTATGTTTCAGAGGAAGGCAAGTGCTCTCATATCTACACCTTTATTTCCTAGATCCTTTGCACGGACGAAGCAATATATATATATATATATATATTTACCCCCCCCCCCCCGCTGTGAGAGTTTACCGTAAATAAAATTTCACTTGGACTTCTCGGGATTTAAGCAAGGTTATAGCCTACATGTTGGAAAGAATATTTTAGGTACACTTATATCTTGTTCCAGCCAACCACACCTGGATGGCGAGATTGGGCAGGACGAGGAAATTGTTCTCAATCCTTTAAGAAACGTAACAGAAAACTGTGCCTGTTTTATGACGGGAGTTAGAGTTTGAAGTTTCCCTCTGAAAGTTTTAAAAACACGAACTCACGTGGGATTATAACAAGTTACCAAATACGGCAGCGTTGAGCCGCGAACTTCTGACTTCTCCAGGGAGTTCAGATAGCGGAATCACAAATATTTGCCTCTAGACGCCTCTCTCGAGGGACGGCGCGTACGTCGGGAATGGCGGGAAGAAAAATAGTACCATGTTGCAGTCTAGAATCGAACGCGATACAGTTCAATCCGACCTATAAATCGTCGTCGTCATCATCATCATCATCATCATCATCATCATCATCATCATCATCATCATCATCATCAGGTCTGCCATCATTATGGAACGAAGTTTGGACACCAAAACATTGCCTTGAGTTGGCTACAGGCTTAAGTAACACTGGCTATAGGATGACGTTAGTTGATGTGTTATCAGGTTCGTTTGCAAATTGAAAGACGTCGCATGAAGGGAGCTCTGTTCATTCGAAGTTTAATGGGTGCGGCATTTCTTTCTCCGTCCTGCAGTCGTGCTTTTCAGCGCATCCCCATTTCCCTCACTCCGGGTTAATAATAATTTATAGTAATTTATTTATTTAATCTGGCAGAGCTAAGGCCAGTAGGCCTTCTCTTCCGCCCAGCCAGACTCTAATTCTACTTGAATACAATTGGTTACATAGTTATTACTAGACTTCGTGGAATTGCCACGAGAATCGCAAGGTTTACTGCGCACGCAGTATAGACTGTATGAGAAGGGGGCGTGTAAAGGATTGAGTATGCCTCTGATGTAAACACTGAGCAGTATACTGCGGTTACAATAAAACATGTATCCTGCATTCAGGAAATATAATGAATGATCTTTGAAGTAATGAAATGTCTAAACATGTAAATACACAATTATTTTATAGTGAGATATATTAACTCTTAAAATTTAATGTAAGATACTCACATCATTCTTGAATATGTGCATTGCAGTGAAGAGTTACGTACATTTTGAACGACTGGAAAGTAATCTCCTCCGATGGTCACTTAAACAGTTTTTATATTGGGAAATGTACGTTGAACATCACACGATGTAATACGTGTATATTTGAAGAACGGAAAGTCACTACTTTTTAGTACACCAACTTCAGACGACTTGTCATGAACTGATAGTACATCATTTATAATACGAAGGTTGTGAATAGGCAGAATTTTTTAGCAATAATGTTTCTCAACTCACATTTCACTTTTTCTGAAATTAGTGAATTGTTATTTTGGATAACGGTTTGTGATACTTTATCCACTATATTAAGGGCTTCTGAGAGTTGTAGTTTAGACGATTCTAACAGAATGATGCTTTTGGACACGATTTTAAAATTAGAATCAATGAACAGAATATCTTCCAATAGCTGTTCAGAAGGCAATGATTTTATAGCTGCAACAGCGGAACTGTCTGTCCTATCCAATGCATCAATTACCTCCATTATTTTGCTGTAATGATCTGCATAATAATTAACAGCATCCAACCACGTTCCCAAACGGGTCAAGACTGGCTGCGGGGATAAGGGTATTCCAGGGGCAATTATTTGAAACAGCAACACTCTCATTGTAGTATGTTTGATTTAATTCTTGTCTACACTGAACAAATGTTAAGCTTTGACTATTCCAACCACAGTAATGCAAAAACAAGTGCTTACATAGGTATACATTAGCTGTAGCTGCTCTATCTATTTGGACCGGCCACAACTCTTAACATGAACTGCTTACACTACGAGACCGGGCGGTCGCTCACCTCCTCTATACTACCGTACATCGGCAACCTGATTGCATGCTGCGTGTGGCAATTCAACGAAGTCTAGTTTTTTTAAGTAGGTTATTTTACGACGCTTTATCAACAGCTTTGGTTATTTAGCGTCTGAATGAGATGAAGGTGATAATGCCGGTGAAATGAGTCCGGGGTCCAACACCGAAAGTTACCCAGCATTTGCTCATATTGGGTTGAGGGAAAACCCCGGAAAAAACCTCAACCAGGTAACTTGTCCCGACCGGGAATCGAACCCGGGCCACCTGGTTTCGCGGCTAGACGTGCTAACCGTTACTCCACAGGCGTGGACCCCGAACGAAGTCTAGTTATTATATTAATATCTAGACCATAAAACAACATGATAGTAAATAATGAAAGTTGGATAACTAATGTTAGTTGACAATAATAAACATTGGTAAGAAATAGTGATAATAATAATAATAATAATAATAATAATAATAATAATAATAACAATAATGAGATAATTTAAATATTTATTCTGTGATATATATATATATTTATATAACCATTAAACATTGAGAAACCTGAAAGAGCTATTATTGTTAACAAGAATTGTTAGAAAAATATTTCGTTAGTCTATTCTTAAATTGGTTTGATGTCTGACAGTCTCTGACATTACTCGGTAGGGAATTCCAAAGTCGAGGAACAGCCACAGTGAAAGAAGATGAATACGAGGATGATCGGTGGGAAGGAATGGATAATATTCAGGAGTGTTGTGATCGTGTGTCTAGGTTATGATGGGTGGATAGATTTTGAAAACGAGACGCAAGATAAACAGGAGTGGAGAAATGCAATATGTGAAAGAGAAGGAAAAGACAGTGGATTTTCCTACGATCTTCTAGACGGAGCCAGGACAACATTTCGAGGGATGGTGTTACGTGATTACGCTACTCCACTGAAGGAGCTCTAGAAATTTTTGAAGGGGAAAGCCGAGAGTGGACGTAACCTCTTAGGTAACACATTCTCAATACCTTACTCGAGCTGTAATTTTGAATGCTATTGTAAATGGAGTAGTTTAGAGCGTATTATAATTCTTACATTTACTGACTTTCTTTCGAATGTTCAACCTTTGAAGGGGATTCTGCATCAAACATTCATATTGCATGTCAGGGGCGTATTTTGCGGACTACCGGGGCTACCGGCGGTAGCCCAAGGACATTACAAAAGAAAAAGTTTATAATATAACATAATGTAATAATTTTGTATTATTAGTTTTATCATAGTAATTAAAATTAAAGTAATTGTTAGATTTATATGCGCTCTCTGCTCTCGAAAAGAAACAAGTTGTCAAGGCGGCATCGCTGGAGAAACCGCTTGCTACGTGAGGTAGCCTGTGACCGTTCCGCTCACGCTGTCCTTCGCACAACTGCCCATCCCCTGCTCCCTACTGTTTCTGTCGTGCAGTGTAGGCGTGTGAGTTGCCGCTCTCGTGATCGGTTTTTTTCGCAGGCGCGAAGCAACAATACGCTTAGTACGCTAGCTCTGAATGTGATTGTGTTCTTGCAGTGCATTATTTTAAATCTGTGATTTGTTCGAGTGTCTAAGAGTTATATTAATTGTGAATTATTAAGTTTTTAATTTCCCAATTAAGTGATATTGTGAAAAATATGGCACAACAAGTTTCTGGAGAGGTTTGTGTTGAAAATGACTGTGTAATAGAAGGTTTATTAAAAGTGCCTTTTAACCGTCGTACATAACAACGAGAAAGTTGAAATTGTGAAAATGGAAAGACCAACTCCTGAGTTAAATTTGTCCATGGACGTAAAAGAAAAACAGCGTGAGTACACACGCCATTTCACTTCAACATCATATGGTAAGTGGAATTGGTTGTGTGGTAGTTCTAAACTGTCTAAACTATTTTGCTGGTCATGTTTGTTATTTAGCCGCGAAACTAATGTGTGGTCCAAAGAGGGGTTTTCTAATATGAACTCCCTTCGAACGGCAGTCCTAGAATACAACAAATCAAAAGCTCATATTTGTAGTAGCATGAACTTTGCAAACTTTGGAAAGACAAGAATTGATTTACAGCTAGATAAGCAAAAAGCTCTACACATCAACCAACACAATGCTCTTGTGAAAAAAAAAAATCGGGAGATTTTACTGCGTCTTATTAACGCAGTCTGCTTTCTAGGAAAACAAGAATTGGCTTTTCGGGGTCATAACGAGAGTGTGGAATCAGACAATATAGGAAATTATATTGAATATTTAAGTTCCTTAAGTGAATTTGACCATTTACTGGCCAATCATCTTGAGAGTTCAACAGTATTTCGTGGTACTTCTCCCGCAATTCAGAATGACTTAATATTTGCTATAAGTGGGGTTATAATAAAGAACATAAAACATTTTGTGGCCATTGTTGTTGATGAAACAAGTTACTGCTCTAATCAGAGTCAATTGTCCACTGTTTTAAGATACGTCGACAGTACTGCCAATGTTCAAGAACGGTTTATAGGATTCACAAATGTCAGTTCGGACAAAACTGCTGCTGCTTTGTTTCAGCATTGGAAGGTGTTACAGCAGACTACAATGTCGGCAATAAGTTAATTGCACAGACATACGATGGTGCTTCAGTTATGGCGGGAAATATTAATGGCTTGAAAACAAAAGTTCAAGAAAAGTATCCTCAAGCACGATTTGTCCATTGTTACAGCCATGTTCTCAATTTAGTTTTGCAACAAACTACTTCATCCATTCCAGAATGCCGCATTTTTTTCAAAACACTGTCGGGTTTAGCTGCATTTTTCTCATCATCTCCTAAAAGATCAGAAAACTCAAGGAATTTATGAACAAGAAACTCCCAAAAGTAACACCAACTAGATTGAATTTTACATCTCGGCTTGTAAGTACAGTAAAGGAATACAGAGAAAAACTGACTGCTTTCTTTAAAAATATCATTTGTAATGACTCTGAAGAAAACTGGGATGATGCTGTAATTGTGCAGGCTCAAGGATATTAGAATTTTTTCACACAGTTTCAGAATATATTTCTTCTTGAAGTCTATGCTAGAGTGTTCGCACATACAGATGTGCTCTACAATATTCTTCAGACAAAAAGTCTAGACATAGCATACTACTTGCAAGAGGTATCAAAGTTAAAAAAATACTATATCCGAGTTCAGACGTAGTGGGTTTCCGTCCATATGGAGTAATATGGAAAATGAAAATTCTTCAGCCAATACAATGGAACCACCATTAAAGCGAAGAAAAGGAGATGATGAATTGAAATACAGGCAGCTGTACTACAGCATACTAGATCGTATGCACATGGAAATTACTGACAGATTTTCTGATTATGGAAAGCTTCAGTTCACACATCTTCTAGATTCTCAAAAATTTTCTGCTTATAGAGAAAACTTCCCGAATGAGTCACTAAACAAATTATTTCAGTCCTATAACAGTCACTTTGATCAAATACGTTTGAAAAATGAATTAAGTGTAGTATATTCAGCAGAAGTCTTTGATTTTTCGAACAAACCTATCCATGAAATATTATCTGCCATATATGAAAACCAGGTGAACCAAGTTATTCCTGAAGTCCTTAAATTGGCAACATTAATTGTGACAATACCAGCTACGTCAGCATCGGTAGAAAGAACATTTTCTGTGTTGAAGAGAATAAAATCCTACTGTAGATCAACTCATACACAAGAACGTTTATCCGGCTTGGCACTGATGTCGATTGAAAAGTCATTTCTACAGAAACTTTGCAAGTGGCCCAACTGTAATTTCAATGACGAAGTCATCAACGTATTTTCGTCCCAATCAAAACGTCTGGAATTCACATAAATATGTAAGGAATTTTATTATAGGGATTTAAAAATATATTTTGTGTAATAATAGGGTCAGTGGTAGCCCAAACCCTTTAACCAGTATACGCCACTGTTGCATGTAAATTCTTAATTATGAGTCACGGCTTGGTCAGTGAATAATGAAGTTGGTAGATATGTAAATAATAATAATAATAATAATAATAATAATAATAATAATAATAAAATAATACTAATCCATGTGGGTCTTTAGGTTGTTGATAGAAGAGACGGCCTCCAGATATGGAGGGTAGATGCTATTATATTGAATAAGTAGTCGCGGACAGCCGATAAGGGGTGGTCCTCCAGCTTGGGAGTTGTACAAAGAGCTAACAACCCATCACCGTAAAAAAAGAGCTTGTTACGAACAACGAGGAACAGACGTTAAGGATGTTCGAGAATAAGGTGTTTAGGAAAATATTTGGACATTTCTTCCTCAATACACACGCATTGTATTCTTCACCTAATAATAAGTTATTATGTAAAATAAGACCTAAAAATTAAACACAAATACTAGATAAATAGAGCAACAGGAAAGATTGATGTACACTTGTTTGTTTTAGAGTTAAAAAATTAAAAAAGTAATATGTAAATAACCTTTAAGGCCTTTTTTTTTGTTTTAAATAAACGCTCGTGGTTGAAACTTGCGCTAAAACTAGATGAAAGTACAAGTTAAAGCCAACATAAATTGAAATAGATATAGGATGGAAAATGAGGTATTAAATGTATATTTATTGCGTATAATTGCTAGTCGTGTATCTGTATGTTAATTGTAATTTATTAAGTTTATGTATTTTTATTTTATTGGGTTATTTTACGACGCTGTATTAACATCTAGGTTATTTAGCGTCTGAATGAAATGAAGGTGATAATGCCGGTGAAATGAGTCCGGGTCCAGCACCGAAAGTTACCCAGCATTTGCTCGTACTGGGTTGAGGGAAAACCCCGGAAAAAACCTCAACCAGGTAACTTACCCCGACCGGGATTCGAACCCGGGTTAAGTTTATGTACTTTTTGTGAACCATTGTTAATAAATATCCAAAATATCAAATATTCTTCACCTAACATAATTATAAACATTAAATCCAGACGTTTGAGATGGGCAGGGCATGTAGCAAGTATGGATGACTCCAGAAATGCGTATAGAGTTTAGTTGGGAGTCCTGAGGGGGAAAAAACCTTTGCGGAGGCCGAGACGTAGATGTGAGGATAATATTAAAATGCAATTAAGGGGGTTGGGATATGACGGTAGGGACTGGATTAATCTTGCTCAGGATAATAGCGGGTTTATGTGAAGACGGCAGTGAACCTCCGGGTTCCCTAAACGCCATTGTAAGTAGACCTAGTAGTAGTAGTAGTAGTAGTAGTAGTAGTAGTAGTAGTAGTAATAAAAACAATAATAATAATAATAATAATAATAATAATAATAATAATAATAATAATAATAATAATAATAATAATAAGACGTTTCTGCTCATTATGAGTGTTTTGAAGCATTCACAAATAACGAATTTCACTTCATGTAGTTACCGAGGTGCGCTGCCACTGTTTGAGATAACACAAGACCACTAATCCCTGCTGTAGGGAAGTTTCACCTCTCAAGCAGGCAGTTACGGTCGGAATGTCAACTGGAAAAAGATTTACAAATCGGGAATGACAACATATAAAAGGAAAAGAAACAGAGGGAAAGAGAAAAAACCCCGGGGGTGAAATGTTTAGGGCGAACCACTTTATTCGACCAGAATGCGTCGACGTTACAAACAGATTTCCGTCAAAACGAGTTCGAAGGAAGGAGCGAAACGAATCTGCGGAATTTTTCCACCATTGGTGTGCAGAACGGTTAACGGTGGTAATAATGACAATGGAACGAACATGGAAGGAGTATTAAGGGCTCCGGTAAAGATTCTTTGAAACTTTTCATTTTCAGCTTTTGTTATTGAACATATTGTTCAGGATTTTGCCTTTAGTGTGATACAAGGTACAACGTGTTCGAAAATTATTGTTCCCATTTTAATATGGTTTATTTCGGAATGTGTGTAACTCGTACGATCCCGGTTAGTTCCAATAGAAAGATAATATCTCCTAGTTTATTAAGCTCACCACATACACATGCACTGATTATTTATTGTTATAAAATAACGCTATCGAAGCCTCGGAGAGCTTTTTATGTCTTGAATTTCGCAGCTCATCTTTCTGTTTCATTTTGCAGAAAGATGGTGGAACACTTAAATTCCAACCATCATGTGCGTAAGTACCTCAACGTTGGGCTGGCTCTTGCACTGCCGAAGACCAAAAATTGATGAGGTGGCCTCCATATTCACCTGACCTCACCATGTCCTTTTTCCTAGGGGGTACGAATGGACAATGTTTACCTACTCCTTTGGCCAAGAACTGCCTGGAGCTAGAATGTCTTATCACAGCTGTAGTCCTGGCGATAATAAGGTACCAAAATCGCGGAGAGATTACTTATCTTTTACCATTCATTGCATCCCTGTAGCATAAATAAATTGAGAGTTAAATTATTAAGAAACCAGACCATGGCTTTGGGACGCGATGTATTATTTGTATTGCATTTCAGCTTATACTGTAAATATAGGAAAATATATTTAAAATTTTATTGTGCTATAATGATTTGTGTGGCTGATTTATATATGTATATTTCTGTGAAATAAAATGTCCGTTTATGAGAACGTTACAAGTGTTCGCTTCATTTGATATTTGTGGATTAAAATTCTGTTACGGGAGGCATGAATATTATGTACAGTCTTAGAAAAAAGTTTTGTCGCACAGATTATGTACAGTCTTAGAAAAAAGTTTTGTCGCACAGATATTTTATGTCCTAGAAAGGAGGCAGTGCGCATGATCAGACATAAAGAATCAACACTGTTGTATTATCTCAACTAATCCTTTTGTGACCCAGATCGCACGTCCTCTGATCACGCACATTGCTTCTTTTATGGGACTTATAAAGTATTTGTGCGACAAAACTTTGTTCTAAGACCTGTTAGACCTGGTTGAGGTATTTCCAGGATTTTTGTTAACCATGAAAGACAAATACTGGGTAATTTTCAGCGCTGGACCCAGGGGTCATTTCGCTGGCATTATCACCTTCATCTCACTCTGACGCTAGATAACCATAACAGTTGATAAAACGTCGTAAATTAAACCAATATGATATACTGTGGAATGCCCAGATGTCTGCTTCGAATTATTGGTACTTGCAATCACCAGCTGACACAGTATTCGTCCCCATTCCAATAGCAACAGTACGTTTCTTTCCAACGATCGTCTCTTCGTCTTTTGAAGACTATGTGTTGGTGTCTGAAACAATGTGGCCGTAAACCCTTCCTACGAATTCTGAAATAATTTTAAGCGACCAGTAATGTAAAAACTATAGTGGTGTGTATAATAAGTATGAACAACGAATCTTTTAATGACAACAATTTCACTTCTTTATTTTCTAACCATTCTATTTTCTTTTATAACCTTTCTTTCTATGACAGTCATTTCAAAAGTTCTGCACACTGTAAGGCTTCGGCCACAGTGCAAGCGGCTGGCGGCGCGGCGCGTTGAGTGGCGGCGTGGATGAATCACAAACGCGTGTTAGCAAATGCAGCTGGCCATAGTGTGAGCGGAGCGGCATTTTGGAGGGGAAGTTGGTTCAAGGACAACGCTACACGCCGCTGGCCGCCCGCTCTTGTTTGAGATTTTAGCGGCGCCGCTCACAATTGCAAGTATGAATTGTCAAGAAATGAGAAAGAAGTTATCATTTAAGAAGTGAAAACCCGAATATTCCTATGGAATAATTGGGAGAAGAACTTCAAAAACCTCTCCATGACGAGGAATATGTAGGAAGACATTTTACTGAACGCGAATAATATTTTTATAATATGTCATGTGATGATGATGATGATTATTATTAATATTATTATTACTATTATTATTATTATTATTATTATTATTATTATTATTATTATTATTATTATTAGTCCTACTTCGTAGAATATTGTCGGGATAAACACTCAGTGCTGCGTACAATATTAAACATATTCCAACTCAGAAATAAAGGTACAATTATATGATTTAAATATTTCTGTTATTACGATTAACGATCGTTAAAGCAAAGAAATACCGGTACGATTAAAACTATTAGGTCAAAAGTAATTATTTACAATCTCATACAAGAAATTGGCACTTCTGTTATGAAAAAACACAATCTATTAAGTACAAATTATAATGTTACATTAACATCTGCGACTGATTGAAATAATCAGTGAAATTATCCTTATTTGTCTATCAAATTCACTGCAACTATTATTCCTGCGATCTGAGTTCTAATGAGTTTGCACATCATCAGTTCTCTAATTTGTAAAGTCGTTTCATGATAATGCAGATCATTCTTTGTCGCAATCTCTTCTCAAATGGAAGATTATAATATGTGCTGGCTCTTTTCACATTTGTGTCCATATTTCTATCGTGAATCGCCACTTAGCACGCAATATTCAGAAAGCACATTCCACGTATTATTTTTCGAACACTAGATAAACGTTGATTAAAATTTTCCCTTCTAGGCGTTAGTTCTCTCACTAGATATTGCCTCATAAGATAAAGTTTTAGAGGATAGGCTTCATCTCCAATAAGTACAAATGATACCTTTACAATTGAGTTCGATAGTTCAGGCACATTGAACCTGTTGGTTTCCAACAAATTGAAAAGTGTAAAGTTGTGAAAATGCCTCCATCACTGTGTTTTCCTCTTCCCACCAAATCAATGGTTAAAATGTTTAGTCTGCGCCAGCAATACTCTGTAGCAATACTACGTAAATTAAAATATCTGGAACTGAATTTATCAGGATCCTTTACCTGACCATGCTTTTCGTCGTTTGTTACGAAGCAATTAGGGAACCACAACGTTCGTAGTAATCACTGACTACTTCGTTTAATTTTTCTTTATTTGGTTATGGTATAAATTCTTTAATCGATTCATTTTAGATTACCTCACACGTTTGTCTTGCCATTACAATTGCTGTAAATTTTCCTACCCTGAAGGAAAATGCCAGTAATCGCAATGATGTCCCTGTGGTTATAAACCTACAAGAAAGAGTAATGTTAGAAATTTACCTTAAATTTTGTTCATCTTAACGTAGTAGATTACTTAATATTAAATATATTAATATTTCATTCACTAATTCATTAAATATTCATTATTGCATTCTATTTCAGAAGACGTGGCAAAAATAAATCGTAGAATTTAAAAGATAAATTTGAGAAGGAACTCCAGAAACTCCCAAAGATACGAAGCGGTTCCGAAGCTCTTGAATCGCTACATCGTTATGGACGTTTTTCGACTGACGATGTTTATGAAGGACGTCGTCCTTTCTGATAGGACTGTAGGAAATCTTTCCTTCCTGGAGATCCCATCGACACCAAACAGTCCTGATTTGGGAGAAAGTAAAGACAATTATCAGCGATGATAACGTATCACTTCAGACGAATATGTCTTCGAATGCCTCAACACCAAAGCCAAGGGCTCGAATATAAATCTAAATTATTTAAATATATATCATTTATATAAAAATATATTTATGTTAAATCTATTTATCAATATTTGGTTATTAAAATAGGACCTTATCTATACAATAATATAAAAAATAATTGATGCTGAAACTAGAGTAGTTCGATATCCTGTTAATAAAGCAACGGCAAGAGAGTATATTTTCAGTGGTACGGAGCACAATTTTTAATGTCTCTTTTGCCGCATATGAAAAGTAATAATTATAAGTGCAGTGGAAAAATAAAAATTTGCACAGCAAACTATTGTAAGAAGTTTTAAATGCAATTAATCAAAATGAAAAATATTGAAAACTGCTCATTTCTAATGTTAAATTTTCGTAAGTATAAACATGTGTTTTTTTTTTTTTTTGCCATGTAAGATGCAGCCCATGCAATTATTCGTAATGAATGAGACTTAATTCCATCGACACAAAAATTTAAGGATTCGTAGGACTATTTTTATTTAATTTAATTTATATGCAGTATAGCCTACCTGCATCATTGCAAGAAGAATGCATAATCCAGTGTCTTTAACTTAAAATAATTGTATCTTAATATAATGATTAGCCATTATGCAATAGTGATAAATCTCCGAAATTTGATGGCTTGCTTCTGTAGTCGCTCCTTATTTTTATTTAGAAAATAGTCGAAAGTTGTAATAGGCATGCGAGTATACTTAAAATATCTATCTGGATATGTCCCTAATTCTCCATACAAACGATGAAATTCTCAGAGTTTCACATCTCTTATTAAATGGATGAACATAAAATTCTCTTCCATTCCTATTTTAAGCTGTTCTTTCTAGATAAGAATTGCCTAAAAGCAAACACTGTCATGATCTCATCTCCACGCCGCGCCGCGCCGTTCACCACCTCTGCGCTGTATGGCCACACCAACGCTCTTTCCTCCCCACTCCTCAATTTTTCGAGAGCGGTACCGCGCCGTTCGACGCTTCCACTGTGGCCGCAGCCTAAGATGGAATTGAGAAAAACGATTTATTTTACAAAATACCTTTACAGGCTTTGAATATAATCTCCATTCTTCCTTGTGACAGCTTATCAACGTTTTGGCAAATTTTTTATTCCGGGAAGGACACCTTCATTGCTGAGCTGTTTGATTACACGGGTCAACTCATTGGAAACTTCGTTCTGGCTCAGAATCTCGTATCCAGGTTTCATGTATGGCAACAATCCCTTTCAGAACTGCTCTTTTTCTGTTTGGTAAAGCTGAAGCAATTTTTGTGCCATTCTCTTGCGACCTGCTTTCTCCTCTTCACTCAGATGATGATAAACTCTTCTGGCAGCAACTTTTCTGATCTGTTAATTGAAGTAAACTGAGGTGACAGACATTCTGATCTCATGGGCAATTTCCTCACATGTTTCTCGTCGACGTCTTGCAAAATGCATCTTGGGTTGTCCTCAGTGCTTACCTGATCTTCACGGAAACGAGCAGACCATCGTGACACTGTGCTACGATTACACTACACCAGCGGTCATAAGCACACTGCACTCTCGGGCTAGCGTCTCTTACCCGCAGGTCTCTTACAGCACCAGCGTGAAACCGTGGCTGCTGGCGGGTATGCTTCCTCCTGCACGAAGGTGCATATTGCCATGCACCAGCGGTCATAAGCACACTGCACTCTCGGGCTAGCGTCTCTTACCCGCAGGTCTCTTACAGCATCAGCGTGCAACCGTGGCTGCTGGCGGGTATGCTTCCTCCTGCACCAGGGTGCATATTGCCATGCACCAGCGGTCATAAGCACACTGCACTCTCGGGCTAGCGTCTCTTACCTGCAGGTCTCTTACAGCATCAGCGTGCAACCGTGGCTGCTGGCGGGTATGCTTCCTCCTTCACGAAGGTGCATATTGCCATGCACCAGCGGTCATAAGCACACTGCACTCTCGGGCTAGCGTCCCTTACCTGCAGGTCTCTTACAGCACCAGCGTGCAACCGTGGCTGCTGGCGGGTATGCTTCCTCCTGCACGAAGGTGCATATTGCCATGCACCAGCGGTCATAAGCACACTGTACTCCCGAGCTAGCGTCTCTTACCTTCAGGTCTCTTACAGCACCAGCGTGCAACCGTGGCTGCTGGCGGGTATGCTTCCTTCTCCACGAAGGTGCATATTGCCATGCACCAGCGGTCATAAGCACACTGCACTCTCGGGCTAGCGTCTCTTACCTGCAGGTCTCTTACAGCACCAGCGTGCAACCGTGGCTGCTGGCGGGTATGCTTCCTCCTGCACGAGGGTTCATATTACCATGCACCAGCGGTCATAAGCACACTGCACTCTCGGGCTAGCGTCTCTTACCTGCAGGTCTCTTACAGCACCAGCGTGCAACCGTGGCTGCTGGCGGGTATGCTTCCTCCTGCACGAAGGTGCATATTGCCATGCACCAGTGGTCATAAGCACTCTGTACTCTCGGGCTAACGTCTCTTACCTGCAGGTCTCTTACAGCACCAGCGTGCAACCGTGGCTGCTGGCGGGTATGCTTCCTTCTCCACGAAGGTGCATATTGCCATGCACCAGCGGTCATAAGCACACTGCACTCTCGGGCTAGCGTCTCTTACCTGCAGGTCTCTTACAGCATCAACGTGCAACCGTGGCTGCTGGCGGGTATGCTTCCTCCTGCACGAGGGTTCATATTACCATGCAGCAGCGGTCATAAGCACACTGCACTCTCGGGCTAGCGTCTCTTACCTGCAGGTCTCTTACAGCATCAGCGTGCAAACGTGGCTGCTGGCGGGTATGCTTCCTCCTGCACGAAGATGCATATTGCCATGCACCAGCGGTCATAAGCACACTGCACTCTCGGGCTAGCGTCTCTTACAGCACCAGCGTGCAAACGTGGCTGTGGCGGATATGCTTCCTTCTCCACGAAGGTGCATATTGCCATGCACCAGCGGTCATAAGCACACTGCACTCTCGGGCTAGCGTCTCTTACCTGCTGGTCTCTTACAGCATCAGCGTGCAACCGTGGCTGCTGGCGGGTATGCTTCCTCCTCCACGAGGGTTCATGTTGCCATGCACCAGCGGTCATAAGCACACTGCACTCTCGGGCTAGCGTCCCTTACCCGCAGGTCTCTTACAGCACCAGCGTGCAACCGTGGCTGCTGGCGGGTATGCTTCCTCCTGCACGAGGGTTCATATTGCCATGCACCAGCGATCATAAGCACACTGCATTCTCGGGCTAGCGTCTCTTACCTGCAGGTCTCTTACAGCACCAGCGTGCAAACGTGGCTGTTGGTGGGTATGCTTCCTCCTGCACGAAGATGCATATTGCCATGCACCAGCGGTCATAAGCACACTGCACTCTCGGGCTAGCGTCCCTTACCCGCAGGTCTCTTACAGCACCAGCGTGCAACCGTGGCTGCTGGCGGGTATGCTTCCTTCTCCACGAAGGTGCATATTGCCATGCACCAGCGGTCATAAGCACACTGCACTCTCGGGCTAGCGTCTCTTACCTGCAGGGCTCTTACAGCATCAACGTGCAACCGTGGCTGCTGGCGGGTATGCTTCCTCCTGCACGAGGGTTCATATTACCATGCACCAGCGGTCATAAGCACACTGCACTCTCGGGCTAGCGTCTCTTACCTGCAGGTCTCTTACAGCACCAGCGTGCAAACGTGGCTGCTGGCGGATATGCTTCCTTCTCCACGAAGTTGCATATTGCCATGCACCAGCGGTCATAAGCACACTGCACTCTCGGGCTAGCGTCTCTTACCTGCAGGTCTCTTACAGCATCAGCGTGCAACCGTGGCTGCTGGCGGGTATGCTTCCTCCTGCACGAGGGTTCATATTGCCATGCACCAGCGGTCATAAGCACACTGCACTCTCGGGCTAACGTCTCTTACCTGCAGGTCTCTTACAGCATCAGCGTGCAACCGTGGCTGCTGGCGGGTATGCTTCCTCCTGCACGAGGGTTCATATTGCCATGCACCAGCGGTCATAAGCACACTGCATTCTCGGGCTAGCGTCTCTTACCTGCAGGTCTCTTACAGCACCAGCGTGCAACCGTGGCTGCTGGCGGGTATGCTTCCTCCTGCACGAGGGTTCATATTGCCATGCACCAGCGGTCATAAGCACACTGCACTCTCGGGCTAGCGTCTCTTACCTGCAGGTCTCTTACAGCACCAGCGTGCAACCGTGGCTGCTGGCGGGTATGCTTCCTCCTGCACGAGGGTTCATATTGCCATGCACCAGCGGTCATAAGCACACTGCACTCTCGGGCTAGCGTCTCTTACCTGCAGGTCTCTTACAGCATCAGCGTGCAACCGTGGCTGCTGGCGGGTATGCTTCCTCCTGCACGAGGGTTCATATTGCCATGCACCAGCGGTCATAAGCACACTGCACTCTCGGGCTAGCGTCTCTTACCTGCAGGTCTCTTACAGCACCAGCGTGCAACCGTGGCTGCTGGCGGGTATGCTTCCTCCTGCACGAGGGTGCATATTGCCACGCACTGCTTACCCGTAACCCATTTCAGCGAGTGCTGACGACCATTGTACTACACTATCCCTACACACCTCACGCAAAGCGTTGTGAATTTCAGATGGGTTTTTTCCTCGTAAAGTTTCAGTTTTGATGCAGGATCATTGGTCGCTACGTGAAATCTCACCTGACTCCGTTTCCTCTTTCATTTTAAGGCGGAATTATTCGGCACAGAGCCAAGCTATCCAGCAGACATAGATACAGCGTTCTAGCCTAAAGTCTGGTTCATAGCTGACACAAATTTCAGAGTGATCACGCCACTGTAACGGTTGCGCATGCGCAGTGTGCAGAACTTTTGAAATGGCCCTCGTATCTTCATTCTGTATTTCTCTCTAATTTCTTTTTTCCTTTCTTTCTAAGTTCTTCATTCCATTTCCTCTTTCATTAGCTTTCTTAATCTGGTATTCATAACGCGTGTTCATAATGCATGTGTTCGATTTATTTGCAACGTCCGTAGATCTGACCGTATCACACCTTCACTAAATATGCTGTCCTGTGTCCGTCTCAAAGAGCGAAGAACTATTCACTCTCTCACTTTACTCTTCAATATTCTTCAAAACTCTAAACCTAGCTACTTAGCTTCTCGTTTTCAACATTTGTCCTCATATCACGAAATAGATACCCGCTCACAACACCATATCACACTCTCCATTCCTAAACACAAAACATCCTTCTACTCTTCATCTTTCACCGTCTCTGCAGCTCATCTCTGAAACTCTCTACCACAACATGTCAGAGATTGTCGGACTTTGTCTAGTTTCAAAAATAAATTCAAATTGCACTTTTTCAATTCAGATTCCTTTCAGTTATAAGCCCTTTTCTCTGCCATAGGTTTGTAAAAATATAGGCTATATATTTCTTTTCCTTCCTTTCCCCTTTTTGTTCTCTTTATCAGCTGATGAATTTATTATCACAGCCTTTTATTGTGAATTTTATTTAATTTTCTTTTATTATCTTTTTTATTATGCTTTGGAACATCCTAAAAGATTATAATATTGAACCTAATTTAATAAATGCTGTTAAATCTCTTTATGATAACACGAGTATCGTTTTTAGTCAAGGGAACAGACAGGTACTAGGCACTCCCTTAAAAGTCAATACTGGATTAAGACAAGGTTGTGGGCTATCCCCACTTCTGTTTGACTTATATATCAACAGAATACTAGAAGAATGGAAATCAATAAATCCAAAATATATACGACTAGGAAAGAATAAATATATGAACACTATACTGTTCGCAGATGACCAGGTTCTACTAGCAGATTCTGAAGAACGACTACAAGAAAACATAACAAAGTTAAATAGAGTTTTGAAAAAATTCAACATGAACATCTCCAAGAACAAAACCAAAGCAATGGCAATGCAGGGAAAGGCAATTAAAAGAGTTAAAGTGGTAATAGATGGAAATATAATAGAACAAGTAAATAGTTTTAAATACCTTGGATGTGTTATATCTATATACCAAATGAATAAAGATTTAGAGGAGAATGTGCAAAAGTATAATAAGCTAAATGGCTGTATTAGGAGATATCTAGGAAAAAATATGAGAACAGAAGTAAAGTTAAGGATGTATAATGTAATCTCAAAACCCGCCCTACAATACGGGAGTGAAACTTGGGTTATGAGGGAGGAAGATAAGAGACGGATCGAGACTTCGGAGATGAGATTCCTGAGATCAGTGCTTGGTGTAACACGGAGGGATAAACAAAAAAGCGAAGATATAAGGAAACAACTGAAGTGCGGAAGGATGGTCGAAGAGATTCAGAAGTACCAGAATACATGGTATAACCATATCAAGAGAATGTCCCCTGGACGTCTCCCGAGGCAAGCATACTTTTATAAGCCTTCCGGCAGACGAGACGTTGGCCGTCCAAGGAAGAGGTGGACGGAACAAATATTCCTTTAGTTTCGGAACGGGACAAAAACCCAATCCTTGAAAGGAAGAAGAAGAAGATTATTATTTTATTACACTCTATTTTGTTATATTCTTCCTTACGTTTTCCATATTAACCATTTGTACTAAATGAGTTACTTTCACTATATTCCAATGTATTTTACTTTCTTTTTTCTATTATGGTATTATTTTCATGTTGTTTAGTGTCGATTTTATTATGCTATTATTATTATTTTTTTGTAATATGTTAGTATTCTGTTCTTTAACTTTTTGTTAAATTTTAACTGCTTGTATACTTTGTGACCTGGTAGAGTGTAAGAGAAGTCCCTATGACCTTAACTCTGCCAGTATAAATAAAGAATTATTATTATTATTATTATTATTATTAGTATTATTATTATTATTATTATTATTATTATTATTATTATTATTGCATGCTCATTTTCTTATCCTTTATTCCATTTTCATTATTTTTGTTTTCTTTTTATGTTTTTACATTTATCTTCATTTTCGTTTTCCTTCAATTAGTATTCTTCTTTCCTTTCATACAATCACACACTTTGTTTTCGCTTTCTTTTCAATGGTCACAATAATGTATTAGTGTTTTATTGTATGGGGAAAATACTGTGTATAGCTTACCCCATTCACACACAATCTAGGTTTATCTGCCTCTGTATTTCGTTATCAGATTAATGTGGCATTAGCGATCGCGTACAGAGATGGGACGACGTAGCTACCTTGGCAAGGCAAGCCGGTGCTGAGCCTCACTTCACAAAACGTCCACGGTCTATTATCACCTTCGGGCTTTCTCAACGACATAGCTATCTCCCCTCTTACACAATTTATGTGCCATTCAGTACCTCCATGGGTGGCCGGCCTCACGGAGCACACATTGACTTGTTCCTCACACTCCCCGCTCCGTCAACAGACACCGCCACTCTCTCGTCAGTTCATCAGGCGTGGAAAAGGACGTGTGGCTGTGGTCGGTCAGATTCTAGCGACCATCACTGATATTTTAGTAGGGCTTATTGCGCAAATGTAGTGGGATTATGGCGGCATTCTGCAGTAACATTGCAAAGAATGGAATCTACATATACGCTTCTGCGTTATTCATTTTCAATCATCAAAATGGGTAGCTCAGTTGGTAGAGCAGCTGGCTACGGACTGGAAGGTTCGGGGTTTGACCCCAGGTGGTGACAGGATTTTTTCTCGTTGCCAAACTTTCAGAACGGCCCCGAGGTTCACTCAGCCTCCTATAAAACTGAGTACCGGGTCTTTCCCGGGGGTAAAAGGCGGTCAGAGCATGGTGCCGACCACGCCACCTCATTCTAGTGCCGAGGTCATGGAAAGCATGGGGCTCTACCTCCATGCCCCCTAAGTGCCTTCATGGCATGTTACGGGGATACCTTTACCCTTTTACCTTTAATCATCAAAATGACAACATTTTTCTCAGCTTTAATACAGTACTGAAACAATGTTTTCGTAAATCTAATATTTGTAAATACGTATAACTGAAGATAGTATATTGAACATTTTGAAAATATTCGCATGAAAAATGTTTGTAAGGAAATGAATTAACAAAGCAACTATAGTTACATCTTTTTTATTTATTTTCTTGGGTTAATTTACGACGCTGTATCAACATCTAGGTTATTTAGCGTCTGAATGATATGAAGGTCATAATGCCGGTGAAATGAGTCCGGGGTCCAGCACCGAAAGTTACCCAGCATTTGCTCGTATTGGGTTGAGGGAAAACCCCGGAAAAAACCTCAACCAGGTAACTTGCCCCGAGCGGGATTCGAACCCGGGCCACCTGGTTTCGCGGCCAGACGCGCTGACCATTACTCCACAGGTGTGGACAGTTACATCTTAAACAAAAGATATGTGCCCATGTCTTGGTAAAACGTCAGCTCTATAACTTCAGCAGATTTCGAGAAAATAATTTAATATTCTGATGATAGGAAGTTGCGTACTATTATCACTTTAAAAGCATATGCGATAAGAGTTTTGTTATGTAATATTAGTTACAGTGAAACATGTACCTAGGTAACTTTGCTTGTACTATAATACTTTTTTTATTAGTTTACTGATTACTTTCATAAGGCTAAAGATGCCATCAATATCAATTCCAACTTATCATGTCATACTCAATCACTTTCTTTGGGATATCACTTTCTTCATGAATGATGTGTTTTATTCACTTAGTACAGTATAGTTGTACTATTATGGAATTTATTTGAATATTTCTTCTTAACTCTTTATTAACGTTTAAAAGACAACAGAAATGTTAAGAAATTGGTGTTAGTACTATTGTTTTACAGATAATGTAGATAATTTCAAACAGAAAGAAGCCATATAAAAATAATGACATAAAATGTCACGTTCCGTTTTAAGTTTGCACACCACTGTTTTCTTAATCCAACAGGCTGTTTATTCATATACAGTACATAATCCTTCCTCATTCCATACCTACCGTTTGATGCCCGGGCACGACGTCAAGGTCAGAAAAATGCGCTTGCTTTGACATCACTGCCGTACGCTATACCCAGGGTCAGTAGAGCTAAAGTGCCTCCACGAGACAGAACATTAACAAGAACATCCGTCCATGCCCGATGGGGATTCGACCCACAGACCTTTGGACCGCACCGCCTAATGAGAGCGCGTCTTAGACCGTGCAGCCATCCGGCCCGACATTTGGAGAAATAAGGAATCGAAATAAAAAATAGGAAAAAAGAAGGAACGAAGGATGAAATGTTACACATAGGAAGAAGGAAGAAAGGAAGAAACAAAGTAAAGAAAGAAAGGAAGAAAACGAATGAAAGAGAAATGAAATTGAGAAAGCAAGAAAATTAAGGCAGAAAGAAAAAAAGAAGAAAAGGCTAGAACAGAAACAGACTCACATATAATCTTTTCGCTGTAAGAAAAATCCTAATATAAACAATAGCACGTGACTGAAGTGAGGCTTCATTGGCTGCTGTTTGGCGCCATAGATCCTCAGTACATGTTCCCGCCTACTGTTGTACATTCTGTTTCATGTTAAGCATTTCCCGTTACTCGTCAAGTAGGCCTAACCTCACTACTATGCATTCGTTTGCTTGGGAAACATTTACTTTATAATTACTATAATTAAAACTCACTTTAACTTATTATATACATTAAGAACTATTTCTTTTTCTCCGCTTTTGAGAGGGTTTCCACTCTTATACGATTAATAACCACACACACCGAGGATACAGAAGCCATACTTTAGTACCACGTGCTTACGTGAACAACTACGATCTCAAGTGACCCCAGCTTCTTACAAGAACAGACTACCTCGCTATTACTGTTTGTATTCATCCGCGTTCATAGTACATAACAAAATATAAAAGTAGCTTTTCTCTTACATAGCGTTTTACATATAAGTGAAGTTATATGTTTTATCGTATTTTACAAATAGAATTCAATTATTTATTTTCAAATAATACAAGATCATGGTTTCCAAATACGAACTATATTTTCCTGCGTCATGTAAGTGTTTCGACGGGGAGCCAATCACGGGTACGACAGCAACGTGCTTATGTTTATATTAGGATTTTTCTTACAGCGAAAGCAGTATAGGCCTATTTGCTAGAAAAGGAAAGAGACAAATTTAAAGGAGAGAAGGACGTGAGAAATAA
Source organism: Periplaneta americana (assembly GCF_040183065.1). Classification (NCBI taxonomy): domain Eukaryota; kingdom Metazoa; phylum Arthropoda; class Insecta; order Blattodea; family Blattidae; genus Periplaneta; species Periplaneta americana. The sequence goes on from NC_091126.1 coordinate 34,015,949, forward strand.
ATTCATAAACGGAGGTTGAGAGTCAAGCAGTCTCCCATCTTAACGTTCTGTTTGATTGTGACTCACCCACAGCGTCGCCAGCACCGCAAGGCGGGAGTCGCCGCAGGCCGTTCAACGTTTGGGCCCACGTGAAAGCGCCTGGAGCTTCCTCCTGCTGCAACCCGCACGGCTCAGTTGGCGATATACGGAACTCGCACTCCTGTACAGACAACAAAAGACATGCTACCGTTACAAATCTGTCATTTCCTCAGTATCTCACGTTGAAGAAACTTTTACCAGTTTTTTTTTTTTTGGGTGCTACGCTGGTCTGTGCATGTATTGTGCATGCGTACGCGTAGATATGTATGTCGATATGTAACGAGAATTCGAAAAAAGAGTTGCGTTAGCCCACCCATTGGAATTACACTTCTCTTCTTCCCGATCCTGAGAAATATGCTATTCACTCTCTGTAGTCCGCTAACTCCATGGAATGTTTTGAAGTTGTACAGCTTCTCAAGAACGAAAATAAGTAAACCAGAAAATAAATGAACACTATTTCCTGCAGTTATCTCCAATATCTCATCTATTCGTATCCTAGCCACTTACTCAAGGCAGCGGACAATGTTCTACGTATAAAGCAGAAACAAATGTAAAATACGTACAGTATGCGGCAAAATAAACGACACTGAAATGTTATTTAATTGCGTTGGTATAGTACTGTATGTGTTCAAAATGTGTACCATCACATGTCACACATTGTTCATAAGTAGGGCTAGGATTTTGATGAAATTGCATCTTTTTTCTAGTAAGCCAGAAACGTAGCTGCTATAGTATTTATGTGTTATGTAATAAACTAAGTGTTTTAAGACATATTTGTTAGGGCATTTTTTTTTTTTGCATTTTTGCCTGTTTCAACTCATAAGAACATTTTTTATTCTGTCATTTTTGGGGAATTTTGATTTGTTTTTGGCCATAAATCCCCATTATTAATGTAAAATAATGTTTATTTCCTTCGATATTTTCTCTACATATTTTGTCCATTAATACCCATTATTTTGTATGATATTTTAATCGTTTTTGTACACAAATATTGTCATTCTAACGTAGTACACCCCATGTAATGGATCAGTCCAACCACTACTCTATACCTATTATTCCGGATAAGAGTGGCCTTGTGTTGGACTACATGGAAACTACATCAGGTAAAATAATTAATTAAAATGTACTAAGAAAAAAACATGTAAAATTAAATAAACTTAAATGTTGGTACTACAACTTAATTTAATTACTAGTCTAAATATTAAGTAGTACCAAACCTCTTTTCCTACTAAGCCAATTATATAAGACGAATTTTTAGGGGCATTATTAAGGGCACTTTTTAAAAGATTTTTAGGTCATAAATGCATTGTTTTTAAGACATTTTTTCAGGATTTATTGGTCATCAAAATCCTAGCCCTATTCATAAGGTTTCTGAAGATTATTGAACATGCTGAAGAACAAAGGTTGCTGTAAGGACACAAAAAGTGACGTTATCGTCTTGCGTAATTCTGGAATATTTGTAATTTGGTCACCTGTCTTGAAAACTGATTCTTTCAACCTATTCCATATGTAGACATATGGGGCCGTGATATTCGGGGAGCAGGAAGGGTACGGGAATGGAGTTCCACGAGAATTTAGGCGATTTCCAAAGTGTCGTTGCAGAAGGGAAAGTGACTCCCCCACGGTTTGGGCTGTACCTCAATCTTACTGCGCCCATTGACGTTGGAGGGCTAAATTTCTGGCGCTACAAAAACGGCGCAAATCCCGCACCAATGGGGGAATAATGAGATCTCTGTAGAGTACCTGGTTTACTGTTTTTGGATTCTGTGCAACATCCTCGACGAAATAAGGACCCAATATTCCATGACCGGACACGGCGCACCAAAACGTAGCCCGCGTACTGTGCAGTGGTTTCTGTAAAACGACATCAGGCGGTTCAAACCCTAAAAGACGAGTTATTTGTTGGTTGATGTTGCCATCAAGGTGAATATGGTTTTCATCTGAAAACAATATGTTGCATGTGGATCCTGATACTGTTCTCTAAAATGAAGCAAACTTGGGCCATTCTGACTTACTACTCCGTATGACCGGAAATAATATTTCACGATAAACACTTTTTCCTCTGTTGTGAGAATCATAATTGCAGAAATCAACACAACACTGAATTCACAATATGTCAAACTACAGGATTATCCGTTTGGGTATGGACAAAATTAAAACACCGTAAAACATTTACTACTGAACTTTATTTGTTGAAACTTTGTGCATACAACACTGAAAGATGGGAGATTCCTCAGAGCTCAACATGACCCCCATTGCGCACCCTGCACAACTCATAACGGTGATGCAATTCAGGCCATGTGCGTTGTAACATAAGAGGGGTATAGAATAACTCTTCACGGGTTCTCAGCCAAAGAATGAAGAAGACAGCAGAGCTAGCCATCGAAAGCTTGGAAGCAACTATGCAACTCACCTGGCTGAGAACCCGAGAAGAGTTATTCTACATCAAACTTCGGGAAAGCCTCAAGTCATACATAAGAGGGGTGATGTGTTGAAAATCTTGAGTAATTTTTTACTCTTAGATCATCAATGTTCCTGGGTTTCTGTGAATAGACAATGTATTTAACAAAACCTCACACGAAGAAGTCAGGAGGGGTTGGATCTGGGGAGTTTGGGGGCCAAGTCAAGAGATAGCTGCTTCCCCACGGTTTCGCCTGCGACCTCCTGCATGTTTCTTTTAACACATAACCTGTTTCTACAAGTTGTGTTCTATACCACAACATTATGGAATCGTATTTAGATACATTACGCACACCATACTCACGTCGAAATTTCCTTTGAACTCTTTTAACACTCTCAAATTTAACATACCAAAGAACACATTGTGCCCGCTTTTGATTTGTAGTAGCCATTTTAATCATATACGATTTTCATTTCTCCTTTCAGATTATGCATTGTTGATTGTCGTATATGGGAACCCTCATCTTTTAATCATAATATAACCAGCAATAAATTTGTCCTACTATCACAATAGCTTTATAATAATAAATTAATATTATCCATACGCAAACGGATCAGACTATATTATATACAACAAATAAATAAGTTATTTCGTTGCTAGGGAAACGTGGACAGCAGACGAGCAATAATTTCAGTGTCGATTGTTTTGCCGCAAACCGTATTAGCAGTTTTACTTCCGTTTTCTCGATTACACACAAAAAACATTCTATGTAATCTCAAAACTAAGATATTTGGCTTCATGAGACAAACAAAGGGCTACTGGAGCCGGATTACAGCTGTGAGCAGTATGGAATGAAGATAAATACAAACGAGACGAAGATCATGGTTATCGGAAGAAAAATAAAGAAGGTAAACGTGCGAATTCTAAATGAGGCAGTAAAGCAAGTGGACAGCTTAAAATACTAGGGGTGTACTATAAGCAGTAATCTGAGCTACAGCCAGGAAGTCAAAAGGAGGATACCAATGGCAAAGGAAGCTTTTAATTGAAGAAGAGCTTCTTCTGCGGAGAAGGAACTAGGGAAGAGACTAGTGAAGAGCTTTGTTTGGAGTGTGGCATTGTATAGGGCAGAGACATGAACATTACGGCGAAAGCGACTAGAAACATTTGAGTATGGAGAAGAATGGCGCGTGTGTAGTGGATAGACAATAAGAAATGAAGTTGTGTTGGAAAAAGTGGGTGAAGAAAGATTTCACTGGCTGAGAAGAAACTGCCTACTGAAGGATGCACTGGAAGGAATGGTGAACCGGAGAGGAGTTCGGGGCAGAAGGAGATATCTGATGATAGACGACATTAAGACATACGGATGATAGCTATGCGGAGACTAAAAGGCAGGCTGAAATTAGGAAACATTGTAGAATATTGGATTTGCAGTGAGAGACCTGCCCTTGGGAGGAAAACTGTGCATGAATGAACGAATATAATACAGTATGTATTACTTAAATAATATGAGTAACTAATTTTCACGAGCTGTAGACTATTGCATAGGTATAAATTATGTAAAATGCATTATAATCTTTCTAACATTTTGTGTTCAGAAGAATCGGCATTAAATATCAAAAGTATGTTTATTATAAGCTATATAACAGCTCCCGTAATATAGAACTTCTGCTTAAGAGTTGAAATGAAACGGCAACAGATCAGAGGATCCAAATTCCTATGGATGGAAGAAGATTATAAGGTCCCGACCAAATCCCTCCCTTTCCATCCCTTTTAGTAAACCTTTCAGTCGTTCTTTCAATGGTTCGCCGACGTTTAACAAACGCTTTTACAACGGAGCGGAAATGTATCTTAACAATAGCGTCGTCAAGTCTTTCATATTAGTTCACCGCTGGAATTTGGAAAATTAGCAGTGAAATGTATAAATACAGTAATTATGCATATGGTAATTAATTTCTTGGAAACAGGATTCTCGAAACATACTGCACTGCACATTTAGCCTATTTATAATTTCATTTTATTTAAAAAAAGAACAGAATTAAATGAAATAGGATAGATATCGATTTAATCACTAGATTTTTTTTTAAATTTAAATAAGGGTCGATTAATATTTCACTAAAATATATTATGTTTCCTGTGCATCATTCCCGGATAAATTGACTCCCAGAAAATTAATATGAGTAAAACCCGACCATTAGTTTAGAATAAATCACTGCAAGATACACAGACGTACAAAGAGACGAATCAACGAACGGCATGCCCAAAATTTCCACTTAAATATCAAGGATTCTGGAAACGTCTATTGGCACGAAAATCTCGAAATCGACATTTACATGCCAATATTTATTCTAATGAGAAAATGAAATATTAAAATTTACAATCTATAACTCAGCGACAACTCTGACAATTTAATAGACTAATAAAAGAAAACAAAAACTTTGTTTTTTCTTCCAAAATCAAATCCTTGCTATAGATGCTTTGGCTTAGTTTTCTCACATTAGTTTTCTTTACTATATTAACACTTGTTAATGGTTATGATATTGGTGATACTTAAGATATTGATAATGTTTGTGATACTGGTGACATTTTTACATAATTTATGAGCGTGATATTGGTGACTATTCGCTGCTGCTTATTGTATTGGTGATATTCTTTGTGTAAGTGGTGATATTGATTGTGGTGTTGGTTGTAGTGTTGGCGGCAGTGGTGGTAGTAGTGGCTGTAGTTCTGGTGGTAGTAGCGATACTAGGCTAGTAATGTAGTGATAGTCGTTCTACGGTACGTGCGAACTTCACAATCCATGTAAAGGTTATCGCTTTTTCTGCAGCACAACTGTTTCACTTTGTGGTCACTGGTGGCTTAGGATCCAATGTTCCTGTATGCACAGGGAAATACATGCAGGATTTTACGTTTTTTTTATGGATCCCAAATATTTTATTGTCCACCTGTCCACAAGAGATATAGAGGGGAAAGTGCAGAGATATCGAAATTACTAGTCACCAACAAAACCAATGACCGCATACGCATATAGAGCGGAGGGGTATATTGTGGAGCATTGTAAGGTCTAAACTCTCTTATTATGGCGGTGTTGACGTCGTCCTCGTACCAGTTCTTCAGGTGCTAAGAGAATTTCAAGTCTCCGTGACTTCATCTAGTGATCCTTGACGTCTCCGACGTATTGTTTAAAGGGAAAATTGTTCCGGCGTCGTCATTGTTCACCCAAATTGAGGTATTTGTTTTTTGTTTTATATGAAATCATTGTCTCTTGAGCCCGTGATTCTAAATCATATGGATTTCTTTTCATTACAGTAATAATGTATGTATGTATGTATGTATGTATGTATGTATGTATGTATGTATGTATGTATGTATGTATTTTTTATTTTAGTAGGTTATTTTACGACGCTTTATCAACAGCTTTGGTTATTTAGCGTCTGAATGAGATGAAGGTGATAATGCCGGTGAAATGAGTCCGGGGCCCAACACCGAAAGTTACCCAGCATTTGCTCATATTGGGTTGAGGGAAAACCCCGGAAAAAACCTCAACCAGGTAACTTGTCCCGATCAGGAATCGAAGCCGGGCCACCTGGTTTCGCGGCTAGACGTGCTAACCGTTACTCCACAGGCGTGGACGTATGTATGTATGTATGTATGTATGTATGTTAAAATGTTATGTTTTATTTAACGACGCTTGCAACTGCAGAGGTTATATCAACGTCGCCGGATGTGCCGGAATTTTGTCCCGCAGGAGTTCTTTTACATGCCAGTAAATCTACTGACATGAGCCTGTCGCATTTAAGCACACTTAAATGCCATCGACCTGGCCCGGGATCGAACCCGCAACCTTGGGCATAGAAGGCCAGCGCTATACCAAGTTGCCAACCAGGTCGACTGTATGTATGTATGTATGTATGTATGTATGTATGTATGTATGTATGTATGTATGTATGTATGTATGTATGTATGCATTTTTTAAATTTAGTACACATAATCGGCATGCTCCGTTACACGTGGGTAACACTACATGCCTATCTAAACATTTAACAATCATTATTAAATACTTAATCTAGCCTAACATGTCCTTTCACTATCTACATATGATTCAGTTTCTCAAAGTCTACTGAATTTACAAATTGTATGAAACTGTTCCTATAGTTCTTTATTAACCTATTTTTCGATACAGGCCAGTTTTCCCGTTTTAGAACACTATTCACTAGTTTCTCTCTTTCACTCGATGTCACTTGGCATTCGTAGAGGATGTGATCCACTGTCTGGTTCCCTCTGTTGCAGGGGCAGATTTACTATCTTGAAGCGGTGGAGATATGATCTTGTTTTGAATATTGCAGTGAAGTTTGGTGTGGGCCTGATGTTTGTTTTTAACCTGTCATTGATGATTGGGAAGAACTGCTTGGTTTCTGCTCCTTTTGTTGTCTTGTTCCATTGCAGTATGTATGTATGTATGTATGTATGTATGTATGTATGTATGTATGTATGTATGTATGTATGTATGTATGTATGTATGTATGTATGTATATTATGTTATGTATGTATGTTATGTATGTATGTATGTAGGCCTATGTATGTATGTTGTTATTATTATTATTATTATTATTATTATTATTATTATTATTATTATTATTATTTAATCAAGTTTGCAGTGTCTCCTTGACAACGTCTCCTAGGTAAACCTGAATCAAATTAGCGTGAGACGTAATTGAAATATTCGCCTACGGAAAGGAGTTCTCGTTGCAAATGTTTAGAACATAAAAACTAAATCCATGGCGCGAGAACCCACGAAGTGTCAAGGCGAACTATTTAGTCTCAAAATTGTTTACCCTCATAATTTTCTTCTCTTCATCTTTTCATACAATTTCAACAACGTGCAGCTGGTTTGGGTTCCTCAACTACTGATAATTTTCAATTTCTCCTCTATTCGCAAGTACTTGCAGATTGCGTACTCAAGATCGTGTTGTTGAAGGACTGGAAAGGATTAAATTCGCTTTCCCTTTTGGATACATAATGCTAGCTAACCCAAAATGACGGCAGAATTAAATGCCAACACGGCTTCAATATTCATAATATTCCTTGGAACGGTTTCACCGTGGAAGCATGAAATCTCGTAATATATTCCTTCCACAAAATACAGATATTAACGAGGATTCCTGAGACGCATGCGCGGCACAGCAACGATCTCGTCCCCAACATGTCATCAACGAGGACAGACAACAGTGTCTAGGAGGGGTGTGAACCCACGACCCTTCCCTTCAAAAAAATGTTAAGTCGCGGCTTAACCGTCGCAAACGGCTCGCAAATAAATGAGCGACACGGTGCAAGTACCCGTTCACGGTTTAATTCCAGGTGCGCTACTCTCCCGCGGGCGGTTCGTCACGGGGGTGGAGCAGGGGTTGTTCGTCCTCTGCATCCCCTGCGGAACAAAGCGCGGAGATTTGCATGAGAAGCACCCGGGGTCCCTCTCCCGCCCCCCGTCTGACTGCACGCTTCATTATTTGTCAGTTTGGATTTTTTACCGTTTATAGTTGTTGGGGGCAACGAAGCAAGAAAATGCCAGCGTTTGTCACATCAGATAAGCGAAAGGATCTTGTCTCATTGTTGGGTACTGGATTACCAGGGCCGCCCGGGGGGGTCGGCCGAGCAACAAAGCGGTCCCCTCTCCGAACTTGCAAGTACAGCCCTTACAGAAAGTTGTACATCCTCTCTGGGTGGGCCAATAATATGTCATCGTCGCACGCGGCCCATACATATGCAACAGAGGCACCCCTCCCCACAATAGCCGGCATTAGGCCTACATGAGTAACCCATAACAGCGGCACGGGCTCGGCTCGGGGGATGACCATTGTGCGGCCTTCGGACGTCAATTCGTTATCATAATACTAATGAGATTACCCCCTTGAGCTCTCTCGTGTACAGTCGCGGGTCTGCCGCAAGGGAGCAGCTCGTTTCTCACTTGTCCATTCACTGTCGCATCCTGTTTCGCTTTCTTCAATAAACGTTCTGTATGCATACATTGGGAAACAACGAGAAACACGTCGCATCATGTGGAATTAGTCGCATGAAACTTTGAAGTATCCTTGTGCACACTATTGAGACTACAGGCGGTAAGGATTTCCATTTTTACTGAACTTGCCACTTTTACCCAGCTGGTCGGATCTCACAGCCATTCTGGAAGAAATGATTCTATGAAGTACATAGTATTCTCTTGGGTTTGATCCCGAGGTCTCGTAGACTTTGCGTTGTGATGGCGTACGTAACCTCGTATTGTAAACATGAGTTAAGGCTGGTTCACAATAAACCGGGAACGGAAACGACAAAGAGAACTAGAACGGAAATAATGTTAAAATAAATGTATTTAAATGTGAGCATTCACAATAGTTAATTGTGAATGTTCACATTTAAATACATTTATTTTAACAATATTTCCGTCCTCGTTCTCGTTGTCGTTTCCGTTCCCGGTTTATTGTGAATCAGCCCTTACTTTCAAACACGGAAGAGGACAGGGCGGGCATGGAGTAGATTTTGTCGGGTACTACAACTCGGTTCGATTTTTCGTTCTGCCACTTCTGCGTTTTTTTTAAAGAACGAGGAACTAGGAGTATCATTGAAGATATAGCTACATGTCAGCCTCTCACAGAGAGTTTCGTCATCTAAGAAATTCTAACCAGAGAAAGCCGGGGTGTGATACTGGGAAAAGCATGTAATTTGTTCCTCCTACCCTTCAGCCCTTCAGTTATATCGGTTTTTCCTTCCATTCACCTTGTACCGTTGATGCGTTATCGGTTATCACTAGAGTCAAGCATCTATTCATTTAGTCCAAGGGCAGGCCTTTCGCTGCAAACCCAGCTTTCTCCATTCTTTCCTATTTTCTGCCTTCCTCTTCTTTCCTCAAATGATCCATATATCTTAATGTCGTATATCACCTGATATCTTCTTCTACTCCGAACTCTTGTTCCCTTCACCATTCCTTCCTGTGCATCCTTCAGTAGGCAGTTTCTTCTCAGCCAGTGACCCAACCAATTCCTTTTCCTCTTCCTGATCAGTTTCAGCGTCATTCTTTCTTAACCCACTCTTTCCAACACAACTTCATTTATTATTCTGTCTGTCCACTTCACACGTTCCATTCTTCTCCATATCCACATTTAAAATGCTTCTATTCGCTTCTCTTCACTTCGTCGTATTGTCCATGTTTCTGCTACATAAAATACCACACTCCATACAAAGCACTTCACTAGTCTCTTTCTTAGTTCTTTCTTCAGAGGTCCGCAGAAGATGCTCCTTTTTATATTAAGAGCTTCATTGGCCATTATTATCCTCCTTTTGACTTCCTGTCAGCAGCTCATATTACTGCTTATAGTAGGCTACATCCCAAGTATTTGAAGCTGTCCACTTGCTCTACTGCTCCATTTAGAATTCGCAAGTTTATCTGCTGTAAGAGATCAGCGTATTATGATATAGAATGATTGAAATAATTTTAATTTTGTCCGTTAAATGTGCAGAAATTTGATCCCAACGAATGTAAGTTTTCATTCTAAAAAGGAATTTTAAAATGTTATATTTGTTGGGATCAAATTTCTGCATTCTTCAGGACAAAACTAAAATTATTTAAATCATTCATTATGATAATACGCTGCTTTCGTAAATTTACTGAGCATATTGGGAATTCAATCAATGGTTTTCCCAAAAGGCACTAAGAAATGTTAATTAAAACTCAAAGAATAACGTTCTGAAATTAAAGACATTACTTAAGGTGCATTCTGTATACTCGAATAAATGGTATGAAATTATAGATGGAGTCTGGGAGAAATCTACAGACACGGGCCCTTAATGCAAACTTCAGACTATAATTTGGGTGATAAAAGGCCTACAAATTTTGTCAGGAGTTTTCCATTAGGAACAGGATTTTCACGTTTCATAAATCTACAAGAAGCCGGAGTAAGAATTTTTGTCTAAAATAATCTCACTAGAGGTTTTGATTTATTTAAAGAAAATCAAAACTGGAGTGGGATTTAATTGACTATTACACGATTAGAAGAAAGTATTCAAATATTAGAAGAAATAATGTACTCTAATAAAATAAAATATCAATTGACTTACTAAAATACTAAACTGTTTTGAAAATGTATTATTGTACTACATCATTATTACAAATATTCCGCTATATGGCAGTAGTGTGTTATGATGAGCAGTTCTCTTGTTACCAGTTGCACCAACTACACACTGTTCATTTGAGTCTAGCCAAAAAGGCTTTGTTGATTAAGTTTCGTTTTTATTAAAACAGTTGCATTTCATTTCAGTTATCAATATATATATATATATATATATTAAACAATCTCTGACACGTGACTATCTATAATCTCATACAACAGAAGCTATAATATAAAGAAGATAAATAATAGAAAAGTTTTAATTAAGGCTGATGAAATAAACATGAATAATTTTAAAAGATAGGCCTATAATTATTTAAAGTACAATGTTGGCAAACAAAGGAGCAAACGCTAGAGAAGTGCTAAAACAAACGAATGCTAGGGAGGTGATAAAAATTGTAGGATAAGCAGCCATGATTGGTTGAAACACGTCGTTCCGTACCGTTTTATTGGTCAAAAGTAGTATGACGTAGTTGAAGTGTAATAGACTCCATTAAGGCTATGATAATGTGAAATTTCTAACTTCTACATTTTTACACCTATTATTCTGAAACTTGTACCATATATTTATTACAATGTGGACATGCAATACATAAATTTTCGCTTTGATATTCCAATTAGTTTACTTATAATTAATTTTTTTTTGTTTTTAACATCGAATTTTAATTGTCCCAAGTTTTAAAGTTAACATAATTTTTATTTAAATTTATATTTAATTTATTCCTGATAGGTGTATGTAAAACATGACATATGCTTTTCGTATTTTTCGAATTACTTTTTGAGAAAAAAATGTTTACCCTTTTAGTTCTTAATTTTTCAATTTTTTAAAACTTATCACATTCTCAGCACATGGTGATTTGAATATTGTCAATAGCAGAAGAAAAACACATGTGTCAGTTTACTTCACATGCTTTTGTGGACTTATTTCCAAAATTTCACTGATATTGGAGAAAAGCTGCATTCATTAGAGCATTTTGAATGTTACAAAATGTTGAAAATTAGAAAATCGAGTAAACTAATATAAAAGTACAGCATGTCTGATATATACTATCGATATCCTTCCTTCCTACACAGGTATAACATACATATTTTTCTCCTATATAACAGCGCGAAATATGAACTGAGTGAAAAGTAAAATTAGTTAGAATGACGAACGAAGTCTGTCAGAATGACAGCTGATGTCAGTTTAAAGGGCACGCGCTATTCCCTTTAAATTCGTCCTGAGTGGCTTTAAATGGTCATAGGGCCAAAATAAGTATAGGTTTAGGAAACTGAAATATAATTTTATTTTTTAGAGTTAAAAACAAAATTTCCATTTTTTTAATGGTTCTTTCGTTATTTTCACCGATCCATAGCCTTAAAAATCCATTTGCCGCACCCGGGTTAGAACTCGCAACTCTCGCGTCCAAAAACAAGCATCGAGGATGACTGTAGTGTACATGACTGATGTGATGACCTGGTAGCAGTGCGTGTGTTCCTTCCAGTCTCCCTCATGGCGTGTGAGCCTACTTTCAAGTGACCCTCCACACTTCACCACGATCATCTCACCGCACACACAACAAAGCACAAAGCACACGACTTTCGAGTTACGTATGAATTGGTAATTACTTATTTAACATCCATTTTCAACTACAGAGAACATTCAGGGACGACTGGACGATGACACGGTGATGGAGCAGCATTGGGGAAAATACAAATGAAGGGAACACTGAAGTGTTCGGGGAAATCCATCCACAAGCCATTTAATCCATTACATGATTTGCCCCAGCCGCTTTTGAACCATAACATTATGTATTGAAGCGTTTCCATCCTATAATGATAATAATGATGTAGTATATTACGATACAAGTTATGAAGTGTTTTTTACAAAACCGAGAAAAAGTTTGAAAAACTCGCTCTGCTCGTTTTTTCAATTTCCGAAATTTTGTAATGCACTTCACAAATTTGTCTGGTGCAATATTTTTTGCACGGTAGTATATTTTGAAAATAATATTTTTAGAAAGCTTAATATACAGTACGCCTACTTACTACACATTACACTCTGAACAGCTGACTGATGTTAGCAGTCTGGCCAACATACAAATTTCACCATCAACTTTAATGTGAAGGAGTAAACCAGGTCACAGGAGAGCCAAATCCTAGCAATTCATACCCATAGAACATCCCACTATTCATCCTCTTTTACTGTCTCAGTCCTCTGTGAATGGAATTCTCTACCTCAGAAGATTAGGGGCTGCCAGACAATAACCACTTTCAAGAAAAGGCTAAACGATTTCTTACGGGCGCAGTCAAATTCAAGTTATAATTGTGATCGAGTTTAATAATTTAATTTAATTTAGGTATGACTATCATTATTATTATTATTATTATTATTATTATTATTATTATTACATAATTATTTTATTGATGTTGTGAAGATGAAAAGAATTGTCATTGTATTTTATTAATTATGTATTATATTGTCTTGCATTGTAGTATTGTATTGCTTTGAATTGTATTATATTGTATTGTATTGTATTATGTTATATTAAGCTTTGTAGTAATTTTCTATCGAACTGGTTGAGTGGAAGAGAAGGTCGAATGACCTTAACTCTGCCAGTTAAAATAAACCATTATTATTATTATTATTATTATTATTATTATTATTATTATTATTATTAAAATGATTCAGGTACTTGAAATATTTCGTGTTCAATTGGAATAATTTTTATTCCTTTTTGTTAAGTGAAGTTTGATTTTTTTTTTAAATAAAGTTCAGTACATTTCAAATGCAATGATTTGTTTCATATAATGTATGATGAATTAATACTAGGTTTTGCGTATGAATTTTATATGCATTGCGGGATTGTAGCGTACAGAGAAGGCAGTGGTTCTTATTACAACTCTAGAGCAGTTCTTTCTAATATTTCAACATACTTATCTAGGTTGGCAACTCTGAAATCAGTAAAATCAGCTTTTAATCGTGGCGGCTCTTTGCTGTAACGATGAGAAAACACATTATCGTCCAAAAATACTTATTATCATCAACATCTATAATATTTCTCTATACGGTTTTCACCATGACCTTCTATTACATTTTCCTGCAATTGATATGAAATTCCGATAGTCTGTTTAACTATAACTCCACTAATCATGATAGGCGTATTAACTTTACTTCGAACAGTTCATTTCTCCCTACTGCTCTTAAATATCCACCATCTGTTATTACTCCTCCCAGATCACACTCCACTCACGCTCCTTCCTGCATGCTAGTCTTCCTAACAATTGTCTTCCTACATCCCATCTTACTCTTCCTACTTTAGCCTTTTACATTTTATAAGTTTCAAGTCATTGCAACAATCTACTATTTTTCATACAGCATATTATGTTCGAGTCTGAAAAGCGCCTTTTAAATATTTTTGCGTATATTTAAAATAAAAATACTGGTACTAAGATGCAAAAATACCTCTCAAAAACTAAAAAAAATGGCATTTAAAGTGAAAAGAATCTCTTACAACCACTGGGCTGGAAATTTCGTTCAATATTGGTCTTTGAAGAGGAGGGAAGAAGATTTTACGTAATTTCCCGGAACCGATGTTTGTTTGGAAAAGTCCATCCTAGCAAAAAAAAAAAAAAAAAGTAGTAGGTTGTTCAGGTTAGGCGAGAGCTTACAAATTAGTTTTCGCGTCAATACACCATCGTTATGCGAAATGAAACTAATCAATCAGTAATCAATCCCTTTCTCTGATAGCATTTGAGTCTTCAATTCAGTAGCACTCTTTGTCAGCACCAGCTCTTTGTACATAAATTCCACCTAAAATGGAATATTTACTAAAATTAACTAAAACCCTCTGCAAGCTGACCTCAAATGCACACGCTGTAAGCTAAGTGCAGCACAATTATTTTCTTTGAAATGTGTTTTAATTTCATTTTAGGCGCGTGCGCTCATAATAAACTGCATAAAACTATCTAATAATGACAGCACGTCTGTCTGTCCACACAAATATAACAACTCGCCATACGTGGGGTGGTTTTAAACAAAATTTTATATTTTAATTTTTTAACTAAATCCTGTTAAAGCATTTTGATCTTTTTTAATCGCACAAGTCTAACAGCCCTTTTAGATGAAGTTGGAGATATGTTTTTGAATATATGAGCCGTTCAGAGCAGAAGTGGTGTAAGTCAAAAATGGTAATGAGGGTTAAAGTAAACATTCTGTAAAATACAGCGCAAAGCAGCAATTAATATTCAATTTATTTAAATTATTAGTAGTCAGTGGATAGCAAGAAGGCCATATTAATTACTACTTTGCGCTGTATTCTACAGAATTTTTACTTTAAACCCCATTAGCCGATTTCGACTTACACCACTTTTGCTCTGAACGGCTCATATGTACATATTTATGTATATATATTATTTATTTAATGTACCGAAGTACATATGATATTTCCATGCAGATATTCTGCGTCATCATACGATGAAAGAGTAATGGAACGGAGAAAAATTCTCTCCGGCGCCGGGATTTGAACCCGGGTTTTCAGCTCTACATGCTGATGCTTTATCCACTAAGCCACACCGGATACCCACCCCGGCGTCGGACAGAATCGTCTTAGTTTAAGTTCCAACTCTTGGGTTCCCTCTAGTGACCGCCC
Source organism: Periplaneta americana (assembly GCF_040183065.1). Lineage (NCBI taxonomy): Eukaryota > Metazoa > Arthropoda > Insecta > Blattodea > Blattidae > Periplaneta > Periplaneta americana. The sequence goes on from NC_091126.1 coordinate 34,031,215, forward strand.
TCTGCACTACGTCATAGATGTCTATGAACGTAGGACTGAAGTCCACACATGTGCTGAGGTGCACTCGTTATGAGTGACTAGTTGGCCGGGATCCGACGGAATAAGCGCCGTCTTAAATCACGAAGTGATTTACGCGTATCATATATATTCCATTACTCTTTCATCGTATTTGTGTATAGCCTATATATATATATATATATATATATATATATATATATATATATATATATATATAGATGTGTGTACAGTACTCAATCTTCGGAATGTTAGGTAATTTTGTATTTTTATTCATTTATATTTGTGTAATCGTAATTATTTTTACCATCGAAAAAAGAAAATCTATATGTTCAGCTATGAAAGGAACCAGCCATATTAGTTCTTCACTCGTCTTCAAGATCCAAAGAAAAACGTGGTATGGTGTACAAAATGGACCCCGCCCAGCATGTAGAGAGTTAAACATCTAAAGACCTAAATCTGTATTTTTAGCACATAGAAATCCGTTCCCTAATTATAAGTCGGTCGCTTGAATTGCAGTAGTTGACCCTAATCTATGCAAATTATTAAAAAAAAACACGGGCAGGAAGCACAAAATAATTAATTATAGTAGCCTATACTAGTATTTAATGCATTTATTGTTATCTGAAGTTCGCAAAATATTAATATAATTTTAATTATTTGTGAAATTTTATCTGAATTAAATACTTGTAAGTTGCAATAATTCCTGGATTCGGATTTGCATATAGTGTATATTTTATTACATTCAGGATTATCACAGACAATATATCGCAATTTAAATACACTTAAGTTGCATCATTGCTATTTTCACCTTCTACCATGTTTATGCAATAAATGTACACTCTGTCAGCATTACCTGGGCACACCCAATTCTTGCATCGGTAGACGATTTCCTTGTTTCGAGACCTGTCGCACATATGAGAACTTAAGTATATAACACCTGCCAATCCCATCAGGCCGCAAGGCTAATCGTCATATTTCTTCGTGTTTCAAAGATAGCGTGAATGAGGCGTTCATGGGCACTGTTCTCTTGGAATGACCGATCAGGTTGTTTTCCTATGAGTTTCGAGATTTAATGTGTTATATAATGTATGTATTTATTCACACTGCAAATGGGTAAATATCCGGTGGCAGTAGTGACTAATTACACTCAATAATTACAATCTATACTAATAATAAATCTGTAGCTGAAAATTTTCTGGTAATTTTCGATTTTCCAAAAATAATTGATCCTAACATATATCATTAACCATCCTGAAACCGAAAATAGTTTTTTTTGAAATTTTTGTTTGTATGTCTCTCTCTCTCTGCCTGTCTGTCTGTCTGTCTGAATGTTTGTTACCTTTTCACGCCATAATGGCTGAACGGATTTCGATGAAAATTAGAACATAAATTAAGTTCGTTGTAACTTAGATTTTAGGCTATATGGCATTCAAAATACGTTATTTAAAAGGGGGGTTATAAGGGGCCCTGAATTAAATAAATCGAAACATCTCACTTACTGATTTTTTGTGAAAAATGTTACATACCAAAAGTTTTTTTTAAAAATCAATTGAATCGTGTTTTTATTTATTTATTTTTTATTTTAGTAGATTATTTTACGACGCTTTATCAACAGCTTAGGTTAGGTTATTGAATCGTGTTAAAATACATAAACTACAATGCAAAAAAAACTGGGTAATGAGCCAAGCAGGTTATGTTGCGCTGTTGTGAAAGTTGTTCCTCCTGAGATTCAAGAGCCCCCATAACAAATTAAAAACTTACTTATCGGAGTACATCCGTTATCAACATACTTTTTATATAATATAATATAATATAATATAATATAATATAATATAATATAATATAATATAAATATAATGTAATATAATATGATATGATATGATATGATATGATATGATATGATATGATATGATATGATATGATATGATATGATATGATATGATATGATATGATATATTTAAGTTATTTGAAGGGTTCAGAATCGTAGTGGGCCAAGCGCCATTTACTGAATACGTA